>NC_137695.1:24443139-24693089 GCF_964034855.1 Anser brachyrhynchus | reverse complement strand
GTAATGAATATACATTTCTAATTCATTAGATATGGTGATAAGCGATCTGTTTCCAATAGTGCCAGAGTATATGCATTTGACCAATCTAAAATCTTCAAAAGTTATGCAGATTTAATGCATTTTATCCACCACTCTTCCCCCCTCCCCACAACACATGCACAGACCAAGTCCAAACCTTCCTTGTGTTGCACGTGGAAATGCACCCTGCATGCCAGGGTTCTCACAGGAATAAGGTATGATGGACTAAGCATTGTACACAGACCACATTTATCCCTTTTGAGACAGAATGCTGGGGGAAGCCGACATGGATTATTTACCTTAAAAGGTAAAATGTGACCTCATGTCTGCCCTTATCTGTTTTCTGGTTTAGGTTAAATGAAGGAAGGGCTGACAGTGCTGTTTACTTACTGACTACTTTCTGCTGGAATTCTGTTGACTTTCAGAAAATTTGGGACTCACAGGACACCTATCCATCATAACTGCACACAGTCCATATACAAAAGCAAGCGACTACAAAGCTAAGTCTCTTCACATTCCAATCTGTTTTCCACTTGGATGTACACCAAAAGCAAAGAAATCACTGGCTTTTGCAAAGAATTCACAGTGGGACTGGGTGTGCATGTGCATGCGTATACGTGTGTGTGTTTTACACATCACAGATTCAGTAACTGTGCCAAAAGGGACAAACACAGCACTGAAATTCCTTTTTATTACATGGCATTTTTTTCCAGTGCCACAAAATGGGCTATGAACTTCCAAGAACAAGGTAAGTAAAATCTGTGATCTACAAAATTTACATCCTAGGTCTCAGATCTTAGAATAAATAAAGTTAATAAACAAAGGAAGAGATAAGCAAGAGAGAGGGCAAAGCTTCAAACAAGAGTCATGGAACAACTCATTTTAAGTATGTTCACATATTAATCATTGTGGTTTTGCTTTTTAGTAGTATCCACTTGCCTTTAGAACATAACCTTATACTATGTTTGGTTTGAACTTGTAGACTATTTTAGACTAAAAAGACACTGCCATTTTTTGCTTCAAACGTTGAAGTACAACCGTCTTTTGAGAAACAGATCTTAATGTTAAGAATAAACTGGATAATATGTTTCTAAAATCCTCTTTCCCTCCCTTTATTTCTCGACTACAGCAAGCTTGTAGATCCATGTAAGATGATCAACTGTTTCATCATCACAATCTGGATCTATTTATTTATTTATTTATTAGGAGATGGGGGTTCGTGGCGCGCTTGTTTGTTTAAATTTATTCATTATCATGGTCACAATGCATAGTGGATTAACAACAGAAAGTCAGAATATACAGCAAAAAGTATGCTTCTCTCAAAAACATGACCTGAAAATTTTGACGATTCCTCAATGTTAGCAAGTAACTGTGTTGGTCTCATACAAATAAAATAGTTGAGAAACACCAGACAAAAAAAGAAGCTTTGCAGATGTTACCTGGTGGACCTCCTGCTTTTTTGCCCTTTTTTGCTTTAGCTGATCTCGAGTAGAATTTCTTCCTAGAGTCTTACAAGCGGAGATGTTTTTCTACCTCTTGTGCTTCTATAAAGACTCATGCATTCAGATTGAGTTCTGTTTACTCTCTATCTTTCACAGTAACTCATGGAAAGAATTAGATTTCTAAATCACTCTGTTCCACTGAGGTACATTTCAAACATCTTTCCAAATCCCCAAGTGTGTTGTGGTTTCTCTATCCTGCATTTAGGATTCTCACAAAGGGAGAGAGGACTACATTATTCGGTCTTGTGAAATAAGCAATGTTGTGACTTACTGGTAACCTTCCTACTTTCAATATCACGCAAACTGGTACAGTAGCTTCCTGGAAAGCCATGAAGTTGGAGGTAATTACGGGAAGTGAGCAGTACAGCCTACACAAGACAGCAACTGTAGTACTTGAAAATTCAGAAATTCTCATCTTTTAGCTTCTTTGAGGAAATATGGCACGGGTTAATGATCCAAATCTATGTTCCATCTGCTAAGAAAATCAAAATTAAGACTTATGCTTAAGGTTCCTGGTCAAGGATTTTGACAGGGTCAGGTCAAGAAGTCTTCCGTGTGCCTTACTCTATCTAAACATGCCTACTACAGATTTTAATATATATGTAAATAGCCTTTTCAGATATTTAATGTAGGGGTAGGACTTGGTTAAAAAAAAAAAAAGGTGTAAAGCAAAGTCTTAGAAAAAAGATTTTGAGAGACACATATTGGTTTACTTCAAAACGCATCTAACAATGCAGATGGAAAAGAAAATTAGCGATTGGTATTAAAGCCATGGAATGCAGACAGAAAAAAATAAAAAAAAGGACATGACTGAATCCTAGGTTCAAGTTAAGGATTGTTTTATACTGCCCTATTTAATTTGAAACATAATACATAAAACAAAATTTGAAATTTTACTGATTGAACCACATTTCATCAACAACTGCTCATATTACATAGAATTGTTTAGATGACCTTGGGCCTCACTGAATTTTTCTACACATCTACCTCCTCAAAAAAAAGACACATGCAATTCATACAGTAAGTGTTTTTACACACAAATAATGATGAAAGGAGTCTGACGTGGACTATGGACTGCGTGCTTGAGCTCCTTCCTGGCTGTAAAGTGATTCACAAAGATGGGTAACTTCACAGAATGCACACTAGCAGGTTCCAGCGATGCCTCAGAAATTTGGAGAAGAAAAGAACAGATACAGAAATGAGATGATGAGTATATGATTCCCTCACTCACTGCTGCCGCCTGATCTTCCCTAGAGAGTCAAGGAACAAAATAGGATTCATTAAGGAGAAAAAACTCAGGATTTGAGTGAATGTCAAAGAACTGCAGGAATGCTTTCCTGGTAAGTTTGAGGGACAGTGAGACACTTATTCCTTCCTTGCTACTATTCTTCATTTGGATTACGAAGCTCCTAGAAGCTTAGAAATCCGTGAATCAAAATTGAAAAAACAGAAGCCATCTGGTTAAAAAAAGAAAGGAGGAATAATGGTTAAATTCATTTTTCTGCTTTAGGCTACATTTCTTTTACTTGCAAGAAAATGTGGATTTGTGGGGAATATTTGCTGTCTAACTCTAACTACATTCTTCTAATTCTGAATGATAACTTAGTTGGTTGTGAACATAGGACATGTACAGGTCTGTAACCTGTGGCACACAGTCCCAGGAAAAGAGGTTATCTGTACTTGCCTGACTTCCTAGCCAAAACATTCTTCTGCTCATGTCAAAACAGCTGCTGCCAGATGCAGATAGACACCATAGGTCCCTCAAATATATCTCAGGTTTAAAGTCTAGCAAGTCTACCCAGGTTTGAGTGCTTACTGATCCCTGTCTTTACTCCACTAAGATAACCTACTTGGAGATTTCCCAGCCAACTTGCTCTCCTTTTGTAACAGAAGTCTAACTTTCAAATTCCATTCAAGTAACTAAATGCATATCACTTCCCCAAACAAAGCAGCAGTGCAGATACTGAGTAATGGATACCTTCTGAACTCTTCAAACTCATTTCCAGATTTTTACTTAAACATTAGTTGAGCATCTGGAGAGCTACCCAAGGTGTGAAAAATTCTCCCAGGGTATCTGTACAGAGGATATTTTTATTCCAATATTCTCCTCTCTTTATTGCTCTGCAAAGGACTGAGGCTGTACATTCATTAGAGCAGACTATGGCAGCCAATATTCACAGCGTGCTTCTGAAAGAACTTTGCACTGAAAAGTTATCTGAAAGGTAAAGAATGCCTGTGTTTACAGTGCTTTATTAACTCTTCGTTTTGGCAAACTAGCAGACTGTTAATGGCAAGCTTTTTATATGAAATACAAAACAGAAAACACTCGTCTGTAAGTCTCTGTACAAATATTTTGATTAAGAAAGTCTTTTCAAAAAATCTGATTCTGATTCACATTAGGTAGAGAAAGGGAAATTCAACAGCCTGTGGTTACTCAATAAAACAAACCCTGGCTACTCCATTACTAACTTGAAATCTTTGATGGATGAAATAAAATGAAAGCTGAAAAAAATCATCAAGGATCAGAACATTAAGCAAACACTCCTCAGCATTCAACCAAGAGACTGTATGTATAAGCACAAGACTGAAACTTCTGAGATGTAATATATAAAAGAGAAAGTTCCTCAACGAGAAGAGATATAGTTCACAAAACAGTTCATCAGGAACAGCTTGCAGCCTTTAAATCTCATTTACTCAGCCCACGATGGTATTGCTGTGTCTAGGTTAGTTTTGATAACAGAGCCAGCTCTACTCCCACTGAAGACCATGGCATTCCCCCATTGTTTTCAGGACAAGCAGAGCTTGAGTCAGAGCCTCTAAACCATACCATGATAAAAGACTCTGGAAGGTACCATGGTCCCATACTATGTTTTTCACATTTCTGAAAAAAATAATGGGAAAGAAAATCTATATAGTTCATTTATACTGATATGAAATATGTTGTTTATATGAAAATACAAACCAGTGAAACAACTGAATGGTTACCAATATGAATAACCACAGGCTAGCTACAGTGCCTGGAATGAAGAGTTTCCCTGCAATGTTACCATTGCAGAATGTCTCAGAGAAAAATAAGCATTTTGTAATGCTGATATTTTATATAAGCATTCTTTTAAGTCCCTAACAGCCAGCAGACCTTGTAGTCTTCATTTCAGATTAAATTTCATAAACTAAATCTCAATGCTTTATTTATTTTTAAATCCATATTTTCTAAGAGTGTGTAGTCTTTCCTGGAAATGAAATTATACCATGCAACTGGAATTGGCTTCTGATTTTATGCAGTCTGACTAAGCTTTAAAAATGAGCTATGTTATAATTCAACTTGCAATAGAAACATGTCTTTTTACAACAGCTGCTTACAAGAAAAAACCATCAAGGCACTCAGAAAACAAAACAGTGTCCCGTGTCAATAACGAATGCAGCTCATATCTACCACGTTCTGTTAAATTGCTAAAATTGCCCAGATAAACCATTTGAGAGTATGTCAGGTTTAATTAATACAACATGACCTGATCATTTCCACAGTTAGGAAGAAAGAAGTTCACATGCTTTAAATCCAAAGCTCAACCTGGAGATTATGCTAAGTTGCTTCATTCATAGTCCACACTCCTCCGCACATGTCAGGAGGACAGCATTTGTCCCCTCTAGTGATAAACAAATTATACATGAAATCAATTCCACTTCACAATAATTTTCCCTATTGGGTATTATCTTTCCTCCTCTGCTCCCTCCAGTTAAGCTTGCATCCTGTAACTTGCTAATGAGCTGGGGGCTTTCTGTTCCAGGTGGCACCCCCTGCCTCGAAGTCATGACATTTCCCATTTCGAATGCTGCTAGCATTTTTCAACAGCTCCTGCTAACTAGCCTTTTTGACCCACACTAAGAGGAACTCATCTGATCGAATCCTCTAACCTGCCAATCATTCCAGCAAATGATCTTCACAGTCACTCCCAAGGCAGGAGGTGGGGGGGGGGGAAAGAGAGAGAAAGAGAGAGCAGGAGATGGAGAGAGAGGGAGAAAGCTAGCGTGAGAGTGATGGAGCAGGCGAGCAGGCAGCCTCTGCAGCTACCTAATGAGAGTGCTTTAGGTCTCTGAGGCAGCTGAAACATTGAAAAACTGGTGGGAAAATTAGGGCAGAACTGAATGCCTGGTGCTGTAATTACTGATTTCTTTCCATCCTGAGATCATTTTGAGAGCAATACCTCCGAGATGTGCCATTTTCTGAAGAGCACAAATTAATTTTACCATATAAATAGAAAACAGATATATCTTTCCCTGCCACCATCAACATGTAAACCTCATAATTCTGCTCTGCCAAATGGCATTCTTTACAGAATTAATTAGGAGCTGTAAGCTTGTTAAATGAGTGTCTTCACCTAGGGATGATTATGAATATTTTTTGTTGTTGAAGTAAGCCATAAATAGCATTTTTAACCTAATTTAAATGCTGACAACATTTACACCTCTGTGTTTACAAGCATCTGCACACAGATACATAAAACAACAAATACAATATCTACATAGTCTGGATGTGACTTTGTGGGCTGAAACCAAGCAGAGTCATGATAATGACTAAGTTGTTTCAATTTTGTTCTTTTTATGATATGACAAGTTACTTACTGCTGAATCTTTCAAGCGCACAAGAACAGATTTAATTGTGGAGTTTTCCTGCCTTCAGATAACTAGCTTTATTCTTTATCAAACTTAGCAGATAGACTGTTAAGTAACTAGATTTTAATAGACATGCATGCATATAGTGAAGATGAGAGGTACTAAAAGCAATTGCAGAATAAAAATTTCATGAAGAAAATTAATAAAATGGCTTACACTGTGACATTACATGCTGTGACTGTATTGTTAAAATAGACATGCCAGAAAGTATAATGCACAATCAGTCCTTACATTAACTTCAAAAGAGTTATAGAAATGGATGTACAGAATTAATTGCAAGGTACTTATAGCAGAGTATGATCACCCATAATTCCCAATTCAAAATACATTTACACTGAAAAACAACATTAATAATTTATAAGTGGGACATCAAATTACAGAAATAGCCAACTTTGTCTCAGCTTCTTAAAATATCAGAACGAACGGTTTCAGTTATTCCTCTACATCATCTATTTATACATCGGAGAATTTAGTATTTTTTCTGATTATTTTTTTTGTTTTCCCCCCTCTGACTTTTCATACTACTTTAACAATGGAGCATGTGGGACATCCCCCTTCCACATGTACACAAAAATTTGTTGGGGCAGAATACATCCATATATTTTTATTAGGTGAGTTTTAAATTATCGCTGCATTTGTAAGCAAGCTTCTCCCCACAGCTAGGAGTATTCAATGCATAAATACTTTCAGGGGGGCTGCCTTCAGAAAGAATTTTGCACTGGTTGGTTTGGTTCCTTTGTCTCACAGAGAATCAGGCAACATAAACTATATACTCAAAATACCAACATAAAGCTCTCTCCTCACAGAAAAAAAAAATTGTATATGGCATTACTAATTTATTTATTTTTTTGACTTTGCTGAAAGTAAAATGTTTCGTTAATTTTGAATGCTGCAAATGATGCCTCAGAGGCAATGCCTCTCATTAGCTTTGCTGTCTCTCTAGGTTACAGGCCGTGTGTCAGCACTGGAAGACTCTGCTTTGTCTGGAAACCTCAGTTTCTCCCCTTCAGTGGTTCCACTTTTCCTCTTAGACAAAGCCTAACTGAGGAGTCACGTGATGAAATAATCCTAGAGGAGAGATGACTGTCCATGGGAGAATAGGGATAGTTCAGAACAGCTTTTGCCTCCCTTCCAGTCATTGTCATTTATACATTGTCCCCTCTGCATTCAAATGTCATCCCAGGCTATCAGCCCACTTCAACTCAAACCACCTTTTATGCCTAGACACTTCTTAAAGCATCAATGGACCACAAAGCCTGTCTAGTGGGAATCGTTTGCTATCCTAATATTAATAATACAATACAGTGCACTTCTGGCATAGAGGATTCCACCTTCTGCGTCCTAAACAATCTGGAAAGACAGAAAAACAGCACTGCAACTGAGCACATGCATTCATGGAAATATCACTAATATCTCTCCTACTGCACAAGCCACTGTTAAATTAAAAACCTCTACACTAAAAATGATTTAGAAGTGAATCTTCACAGTGCTGAAGGCAAGTTATCATGCACTAGAAATGAACTAAAAATAGGCTCCAGACTATGCAACGGTACAAGAAAACATGATATTGTCCCTTGACAAAAGTTCATCTGTAACAGTAGTAATGCTTCCTTTTTCTTCTGCCAACTCTGTAGCTGATTTGGCCACAAAATGCTGCAACTTAAAAAAATCATGACAGTAAGTATGTAGTCAGTAATTTCATGCAGAATGACATAGGGTATATAATTGCAAGGAAGATATCAATCTCTCCTAGCTATGGAGGTTTGAAATACTTGTCCTACCAAGTGTAATTGGTAATAACAAATGTGAAGTCGTTTTCAATCTGTTGTGCTTACTTTATTTTCTTTGTCTTCAGCCCTAAAGAAACTCCCAGACTAACTCTCCACCCAGAATCCTTTCCGTGTTTTTGGAAATCCCATTAATGCTTCCTTATTTCCATGCAGCAGCCTTCCCCTTTCCTCAAATCTCTTTTACACTCTTCCCATGTAGCTCAGGACACGCATGAACAATGCTCTTTCATTCAATAGGTGTATGCCAGATGGAGGCCACATCCTACCCAGACAAATGTTTTCCCAAAACCTTTCCAGAGTTCTCTGACCTTTCCATCATCACAACCGTAACTTCAGCACTCCTGTTGTGAAGTGTTGCTTCTGATACAGGAATTTCAGGCACAGGTGCAGATGTTGTCCTGACCTGTGGATTGGAAAGGCTCTGAGCACCAGTGTTCAGACAGCCTAGAGAGACCTCAAGAAGGCCTTCACTGGTTCACCTTCCCCAAAGCTGTGCATTAGGTTACCTGCTCTCACTAAGGACTTTTTATCATGAAAGCCGAGAGTGATAAGTGACAGTGTATTTATGGCTATTGCCATAGCTGACAGGAGCTGTTACAGTACCATTAAACTTATTTCCAGGTCCCCCTGACTCCTGGGTCAGGTGCTGGGTCACCCTTTCCTGCGGCACACTGTGGGCACCTGGCGGACTTCAGTGTGGGCACCTGCTCCACCTTCCATCCCCACGTGTGGCTTAAGGGAGATATGGGTTTTATGTGATGAGGGCCTTGGTATGCCCTCAGTCCATTTCACCATCTGCACATATTCTACTGACGATAGTGGGATTTTCTTTATGGCTGAAGAGGGCAAAATTCAGTCTATAGCTCTTATTTTAAACTAATAGGAATAAGATGATAAATTCTCAGATATCAAGAGGAGAATGTAGTCCAATGCCTGGAGTTTTTCCCTTGTGTGTTAAATTTAGGGCATATTCTATCAGTGTGGTGATCTTATTCTTTGATATTAAGTAAAGCACAGCTGGAACAGTCTCATAAAACCATTATGTTGTTAACATATGAAAATAATGGCACTAAAAGTATCAGAGAGCCAAAAAATATCTTGGATCCTGCAGTTATCTTTCACAGCTTAGCACTAATTTAACATTTTACAAAATTGATGTTACAATTTCAACTCTGTTTAGTACTGTTATTACTGGACTCAAACCCAAATTGCTTTCAGCTGCCCACCACAACTGCATCTTATTAGCCTTTTCATGAAAGCCAGATTATGCAAATCCAGTATTAGTTAAATAATTAAACTGACCCTCAACATTCATGTATAGACATTGTCTGGTACTAAAAGATGCAAGAGAAATTTAAACCTCCCATCTTCAGTACTTAGCACTCCATCTTTTTCAAGCAGCACAAACACTGCAGCAGCACAATGACTGTACACATCTACTTGCATTTATCTATTAAGATAAAAAGTGCATTTCAAAATGAAGCTTAACTGTTGTGCTCTTAGGCTCTGCTTTTCTCTCCTAAGCCAGGTTTACACTGAATTTCAAAATCTAGGGCCTAAAAAACACTACTGGCTACTTTCAGCTTTTGATTAAATCTACAATGACAAAATGTGGCTCACATACAGTAGATGAGTCCAGGATTTCCCTTTTATGCAGACCTTCCTTCACTATAACTACTATGGTTTCATGCCCTGCAGCTGGACAGATGAAGACTTAGAAGCACAGTACACTGTTTTCTACAGTGATTCAGCAACGCTGGGATACCCAGGACAGACTAAAGGCAGGCAAGTGGTGAATTAGAATGACTTTTCAGCACTGCCTGCTGACACGTACACTGCTGGGCGATAGCTTCCCTGCAGCTTGGCTACGGCAAAGCAGGCAAAATTCGGTTTCCCCACAGCAGTGCTAAAGAGGCACTCTTACACAATTTGTAAATGCAACACTGAAGATTTAAAATCCCCCCCCCAAAATAAAAAATGAAACTATTTGGATAGGGCTACAGCAGTCACCTCTGCAGCTAACAAGCAGAAAAGGGTAATTTTACATAGTGGTTCTGGGCTTCTGAGCGCCCCTGGTCAGAAGCAAGGAAATCAGACAGGCTTTTCAGTAGGTAGCCCTTTTTGCCATTATACTGGTAACTGTCACCTTTTCAGATTTATTTTGTTTTACACAGCTGAGCTGACCCGAATGACGACATCGTCCCTTCGATTGGCTGGGCTTGTGTCAGTTGCCAGCTCAAATGGACACAGAAGAAAGAATTCGGCATCATGCCATTGAAATTCAGGACCGCTCGGACGCATGTGCGCGTGGTGAAGCAATACAAATAAAGACCACTTTTTGTTTTGCTCCAGTGAATTGTCAAAGAGATTTCGAAAGCCAGGGGATCTCATTATGATAATACAGGTTAAATACTTTAAAAGCATATGGTGTTACCGTCCTGAATGAAGCTGTCCCTGCTGACTGCGGGAAGCACACAATAGGCCAGAAGCACATCTCGTGTCTCTGCCCAGCCAATGGGAGCCAGGGATTATAGATCACCATGAGAAAACACGGCGTGCTATCTGGTATCAGGTACTGCTTTGTCTTTCCAATTACAATTTGACTCATCCTTCTCCGGAGAAGAGCTAGCTCTAACCACGTATTCCACGTGGACCAGAGGAAAAAGTAGCTCTAGAGTTTGTCATGGTCCATCCTTGTCTTGATAAAACACAACGTGTAGAGATGAGTGAAGATAATACGCAATCTATCTCAACAGTACATGTAGAGATGGGGGACACTTCCAGAGAGATGCTTCCTGCCCATTGGGAAAGAAAATACAAAAAACAACCAAAAAAAGAAACCACCATCAAAAAAACAAACAACCAAACAACAACAACAAAAAACAAACAAACAGTGAAAACCAACCAACAACAAAACAGTGAAAACCATCAGGTACAAATTAAACATAATATTTTTTTTGCCTTATGACAAAGCTTTAAAGATACTTGGATACGGTCACAAGATTTCTTTCCTTTCTCCCTGAAACACCCCATCTAATTCACTGCTGACTGATTCCTCTCTGTAAAATGGAGCTCATTACTACATATTTACTAATTTTCTCCAATTGGGCACAGTCTGAAAATTGACCTTGGTGCCTTCAAATGTCATCTCTTTCCCCATGGGCACTGAAATAATGTGTTGTCTCTCTCCTGGAGTCCATGACAATGACACAATTGATGCCACAAATGTGGCACAAATGCCACAAAGACCCTATTAGGAGTAGAGGTCTGACAGGCATTATCTACGTTTTCAGAAACATGTCTCAGGTTACTGCTATTTCAGGGATTTTTTTTGGATTTGTAAGCAGCTATGCTGCAGTCAGGCAACTGAAGCACTACAATATTTCACAGAGTAAAATTCTCAGGGACGCACCAGTTTCTTCAGCTGCTCCTTGAAGCTATTTCTGAGGGCAGCAGAAGAGCTCTAAGAAACAACGACACAGCCATTTACAAAGTTACTGCCTTTAGCTCCTCTCCTTCACCAATCTGCCAGAAATTGCTGCTTCCAAAGTTGGCAGATGCTGACGTTCACCCATGCCTCAGCCACTCCTGGGCAAAGCCCAGTCTCTCTGCTTTCTAAAATCTAGAGAAAGGTGGATTTAATTCAGCGGGTACACTGTTGGGGCAGTAGCTTCTGGCAAGCATGTGGAGAGCACAGCAGGAGGTGATAATTTCTTAAATTATCACAGCAAGATTTGGCACTGTTTGTTTGTTGGAGCTCTCTATTTTATTCCCTATTCTACCCTGAAAAAAGGAAATGAGGAAGAAAGGACCAGACACAACAGACAAAAGACATAAAACTAGAATTTTCTTCTGCACCACTGTGGTTCTGAAATCAGTTGAAGATGGTTCCTTTATTATTATTATTATTATTATTATTATTATTATTGTTATTATGCATCTATCTTCTAATAAATTCCAATATAATGCATAGATGTGTAAAAAAATATTTTATATATATATATAAAAAAAGACAGAACTATTCCCCCCCCATTTCCCCCTCACCTGAGAGGATTTAGAGATCAAGTGCCTAAAGATATTTCTCTTTTGCAGCTTCCTGATGAATACTGGAATACTTCAAAACATTTGCAATGGAAATACATAGCTGCTATTTTAGGTGAGAACTATACAAATGAACTGGACTGTTCATACTCCAAAATTCAGGTTCTCTGCAAACACAAGGATCCTATCCCTTTGACAAGGCCATCATAAATGCTCTATTTTCATGTACACCAGTAATTCTACACCTGGATACTGAGGCACTCAGATATGTTTTGAAAAAAGGCTCCTTTTTACACCATGTAGTAAGGAACAGTTGCTTCAAAAGTGCAGTTTGTTGGATCTATTTTAGATGCCATCTCTGGGACAAGAAGACCCAAGATCCAGAAGTACTTTTTTCCCTTTAACTGTAAAGGATAGTCTAGCGATTAGCTTAGATGCAAACATCTGCCTATGGTTCAATAGATTCCACCCCTTTCCAACCTCCTTACCAACATTATATATGCAAAACCTGTTCAAGAAGATGGGTAAGAACATGTATTGCCTTGTCCAAGAGATGGGCTATGAGTATTTTGTTGCCTCTGCTTTTTTCATATTCTGATCTATTTCTTTGCAGTATTGGCGCTTTTCCTTTATCCCCACTGGGTGTTGATGTTATCCACCATTCTCACTGCCACTTCAACAGCTTGTTGTTTACCTCCTAATCACCTCACTTACCTGTTACCCTCATGGGCCTGGAGAGCTACTGTCATGTTTTTTTTTTTTTTCTTTTTGTGCATCTAGTTGCTTCACTGACCTTTGTGAATGGAGACCTTAACTGAATATCTCATAATAAATACCCCTACTTTAATGCTACTATCCTGCTTACTGCAACTTTGCTCTTCTGCTACAATAAGTGACTCGGCTCCTAACTCATTTTACTGCTCATTTTATTGTTTGAACATCCTACTTGCCAGTCACTACTCTACTACTTAAAATCACAGCCACCTGCTATTCACATTAAGCCTTCAGCAGACCTCCCTGTCACATTATCAGAACTTCAGTCTTTTTTTCCAGCTCCTTTCACTCTTCACACTGACTGTTCTTTCTGTTTGCTTGCTGGTCTCATTCCTTTAAAGGTTTCCATCCAGCCTAATGATTCCTCACCACGGTCCAGGTTCCATGTCCACATTTCTTCTGCCTCCCCTGATATTCTAATTTCATCTGATCAAGCCCCAATTCTCTAAATAGTATAAGTAAGAGGACTTTTATTTTGTACAGATACTCTTCCAGTATTACCTGTTTTCCCCCATCTTAAGGAACAAATCAAATACTACAATCAGGAACTGGTCTTTATTGTATTGTACACACCTAACACAACACAGTCCCAAGCCATGATGGAAAACTGAAATCAATAACGTACACAAACCACAACTTAACATTTGTTAAGCATCTCCAGATCTTATACAATAGAAGATGCTTTTTTGTATTAAAGCTGTGGTTGAATAGCCACAACAGTACAGCAATGAACATCAAAGGTACACATGGCTCTCTCTTTCTGCTTACAGATAAAATTTTTAAGAGTCGTCTGTATCTGCTTAAGCAGATTCAGTAAGAATGATCAATCTGTTTTCTTTTGTGTTATCTTACATGCTGTTTTTCAAATAAAAACTTTCTATTACGTATTTTGTATAAATGAAAAATTTCATTTGTTTGGAGGCAAGAGAAAGGAGATTCTGTACATTAGGAATGAGATTCTGTACTTAAGCTTCCACACAAAAGGTCTTTAGCACAGATGGGCACATTCTAAATTTATTTTAGATGGATGATATGTCACGTTAGAACAGACAAGGTTGAAGAGATGTCTGCAGGGACACAGCCCCAGGAAAAAGTAGGGATTAGCTTGTCAATAAAGATGTAAACAGACTGCTCTGAGGCAGCCTCATTTCTGACATTAGAAAATCTTAAATGGTTTGCTGGCAAAGAGCATGTGCAAAAATTGGGGCAGTCTGTCAAGACTGAAATCTATTCATTTCAGTTTTCAGCAGTTGTCTGCCAGGCAAATGAACTCTGTTACTTTACAGGGTTAAAAAACATTGCATGTATACATACAGCAGTAAAAAAGTGAATATAATTCATTAGGGAAAGTTACATCTGATACCAAACCAAGCAGATATAGCTGAAGATAGACTTCATGCAAATATAAACCACATAAATACCAGAGTATACCTTTCAATAGGTACAAGAGCAGCAGAAGAGAGTTATTACTGTGATATAACAATCATTCCCTGCTTTAAGTCAGTAAGCACCCCCCTACTCACCTGCCCTTCTCTTGTTCTGTTCTACTACCTGAAGTTAAATTACATGTTATTTCACTGCTGAAGAACTATGCTGAAGATGGGGTATCAAACCCCCAAGGGGTATCAAAGCCATCCAAGAACAAGAAGAGTTCTAGCAGATCCAGTGATATCGATCAAATTTATTAACATGTCAACGCTTCTGTCTCCATCAAGAACATCCTTCTGCTATCAAGACTACCAGATCTCCTAAATAAATCTTTTTTTTGTTGTTGTTGTTGTTGTCCTTGCCCCAGATTTTAACTAGAGAACTGGCAAGAGGTATTTTATCTTTCCTTATCGTACCAGGGAAAAAAAAAATCAGTCCAAATTAAAGGCAACACAATGTTTAATCTGCTGGCACTGACTTCAGCAATGTTTTCAACCTGTCAGTCACACTGATCCTGCCCACAAGGCCAAGAATTTACACTCATCGTATTGACAAATCTATACTGCAAAAACAGATTATCTGCCTGATCATGTGTAAATTAAGAAATGTGCAGTTCAATTTTATATTGTGTCTTCAGAAAACTAAACAGTATTTTTAAAGATATACCTTCCAATAATCATGTCTTACCTGCATTATCTGTTGTGAACATAGGTATTCTTCAATGTTTGCTGTTTGATACACCTTTGCCGTAGCTATTGTTTTTTCCAAAGACTCTCATACTTTCTCCAGTCTCTGGTTGTAATCTTACATTCGGTACAGTAAAAATAGAAGACACTGCAAAAAAGAACATCAGATCAGAAACTCTGATTTTTTTTCCCCCAAAAGTAGCAATTTAAAAGTAATTGGCTAATATCTGTGGCAAACACAACACTAAATAAATCAATACAGCTTTCATATATATACCTTCAGTTATGCAAATAAGCACTGTAAAAATTCTGAATGCAAAGGAATGGTATCTATGATGGAAGTTGTATGATGCAAACATTCTCTGTTACTTAAGCCTTGTTTTAAAAAAACAAAAACAAAACCAACCAACAAAGCAAAATGAAATAATACACATAACAAAATAACAACAACAAAAAAAACAACCCACAACTGGTTCCAGGGGGAGTGTTTGCTAGTCCTTGCACTGTTGTGTAATTCATGTTTTCCATTTTAAAATTTCCTCTCTGACAGCATTTAGAATTAAGTATGAACATGAAAATATACAGCAGGGTTTTGCAATAATTCGACATCACATATTCTGTCTTCCAAATCTTAATGTCAATAGAAATGAGTTATTAGACTTAATTTTATTAAGTGTTAAAGACAAATAGGTTTGATTAAAATATTCCAAAAATTCAAAAGGCTTTCACAAAAAGCAAACCCTTCCTGCATGAGCTATAAGAACCTTGAAGATTTTCCACGTAACACCAGGCAACTAATTAGTAGTAGACATGACGTTAATCATAGGGATCAAACTACAAATGGCTAAGGACACACACTGATGATACGAAAACTCATTTTTACTTTGGATGCCTCAAACTGATGGGGAAAAATGGCTGGTTTTCAATATATTCTGAGAGCAAATGTCCACACAAAAGTATCTTCAAATCGCTGCCAGTGAATGACTGCATGAGAAAATGTTAACAGTCTGCTTGTTTAAAGAATTAATCAGGGCCATAATACCTTTTTTTTTTTTTTTTTTTATTGCTTGTTTGTGTTTTCATGAATGTGGTATTCCGCTGTCCTTGATAACATAGATTATGAATATTCTACCCAAATAAATCAATATGAGCTTTCAGGTATGAAAGCAGAAAAGGGGAAAGACTAAAATTACTATTTTCAATAGAAAATAACAAGTACACATATTTAGTAAGAGGTCTTAATCTATAGATTCCTGCTCAGGTCTGAGATGAATGAGGGTGGTGTTACTTCATAAACTGTATTGTATTCACAGACAAGATTTTTTTTAACAGAATTGCAAAAGTCTTGCTTTTTTAATGCAACATTTTTAAAAACTGACAGTGGCTAGATGTTAGAGCTTATCTGGAAATTGAATTTCCAAGCCAATTGAAATTATACCTTGGCTTGAAACCAAAAGAAACCAAAAAACAACCTTTTTGTGAATAAACTTTCAAATCTTTCAAATAAATTTTGCACACATATTTAAAAATAAAACACAAAATCAAAATGTTATCCTGTAAAATATTACATAGAATATAAATACATAGCACTAAAGTCAAAACAGAAAGAGACAGTTATTAATAACTGTTATTGTTAAGGTTTTTTTTTGTTTTGGTTTGGTTTTTTTACATTTCTGATTCAGGCAGAATCACTGTACTTCTGTACAAAGAAACAATATTTTCTGATTGAAAATCATACAATCAATTTTTTTTTTCTCTCTCTTTCTTCTGCTTCACATGTGAGTCTTTCATTGTTTTTGGTACTAAAACCCCAAATTTGCAGTTCAGCACTAGGATGAAATTGGACAAAACAGATTTCATGATGAATACTATCATGCACATTTCCATCGTGCATGAAGTCTCAATGTATTTACACCTGCATTTAATGAATTATCAATAGCATGTCCTTCCCAATGTAAAGTATTAACCCAGAGTACTAGAATTGCAAAATGTGGTAATTTCACTACGCAGTAAACATTTTCCCAACTCTCCAAAGTATATGACTTCTTTGTTTTGGAAATATGTTTACAAGTATATCCAAGTCATACTAAATAGAAATGATTGTAGTATTTGATACTGGGATTGTCCTTTCTTGCATCTGGATTTATGCTTCATAATGATTATCTACTAGCCACAGAAATAGTCTTTCTGTAACTCAAAATTTTACTGGAGGCATTTAGAAGAACCTTGCTTTAAAATATAATGATTTTTCATCTTTATTCTCCCCCCTTCAAAAGGTTTCACTGCTCCTGATGTTTAACGTTATGCAAAGACGTGTTTCTGCCAATGAATATCGCCTTATGGTTATGCTTCTGCAAATAACCTGCTGTGAGCTGATAAAAGGATTAATGCAGCCAAAATTCTTAATCTGTGAAATTACAAATTAAATTCTCATATTAAAAATACCACCCTGAGGTATTTTTTGTGGTTTTAATTCCCCTCTGGTGTTCTGCATACATTGTGCTTGTTAATGACTAGGACAAGACTGTCTCTGTTGGCAGCCTGCTGCAGAGTGATAATGTGTAGGCATTTACTTCACTGATAGAACTGGATTTAACCACTGACTGATAAACTAAGTGGCAAGTGGGTAATAAGTCCATATTAACAGAAAAGTACTACTGCAGAATTCAGAATTCAAAATCCTGGCTAGACTGAATCACACAGTCAGAAGGATTGAGATGTCACCAGTGAAGAGTGATTTTTGTTTTCCATTTAGTGGAAAAAGGATAAATGAACTGGCATTCTTGATGTTTCATTAGTCCTGAAGAAATGAATCTCTTTGCATCAATTTCAGCAAAGACGGACTTTCAACAGCACCCTTAATTTACCTTTTTGAATTTTCAGCTTGTGAAGTGCTGCAGTCAGAAAACTGAGTGGTGTGGGCAGAGGGTTTCATGGCAGAGGAGGAAACTGGGAATGTTTTTGCAGAGCAAGGACAAGGTCTGTGATATAGCCTATGCAGTACAAAAATTGGTGTTGCCAGTTCAGTTTTAATGTTCACATTCTACAAATGGGACAGAGCAGAGTCTTTAGAGCAGAGTCAGGTATAGTAGGGTACTTGGAGTGCCAGTTCACAGAACTAGCTCAAAATGTAACCGTTACAGATGTTGAGGATGGAAAAGCTAAACTTTTGGGAAATGAAAGTTTTCTTAATGAGACTGAAGTAAACAAAATCTATTGTGGATTAATATTCAGAATGTGAACTCATTTTTTACAAGCAAAGCTTTAAATTAGCCGTAATTAAACACACATTCTGTTGTTGCATATCTGAAAATTTTGCCTTGGCATACTGCATTTAGATATTTTGCTAATGAGTGCATGTTTGAAAGCAGAAAATAGCAACCACTGTTCTAATGAAAGCATGCTTCTCTTCCTCATATTGCGCTAAATCAAAATAGTGATTGGTATTCCCCTGTGAAACCTATTTTTAATGCCAGAATCTTCATCAAAAATATCATGCATGATAATATTTTTCCACAGAATAAATAGTATTGACTTTTAACACTCTGGAAAAGGTATGAACATGTATGAAATAAATGATTTACAAATATTAAAGAGATAACTGACAAAATACTTATCAATAGGATAATATTTGCCAAGTCAACTGGAAAGAATTTTGTTCAATAAAATAAATTAAAAGATGTATGTAAATACTGAAAGCATTCTCATTTAGTAATATCATCTCCCATTCTCTTCTTACACTGTTTAATTCAGAAAATTAAGCAATATTCTGCTTTGTGTTTCTCAGACTTCTGAATGCCAATCCCTTTCTTAAAGGTTACTGTTATAACAGATAGAGATTCTGTGAATCAAACATAGCTGGATTTTTATCCTGTATGCTGCAGCTAGTTAAGAAGTACTGTATGTTATAAAGTGAAAAGCACTAAATATGTAAATTGTATTTTTCCTTTTGCTTTATGACAATTCAGATAATTCTCTTGGCTGCACACATAATCAAATACAAAGATAGCTAGCTGCAGACTGCAGAGCAGAGATAGCAAAAAAAAAAAAATCCATTTTTTCCTGTGTCAAGCTAACTACGTAATTTCAGATACACAATTGCACTCATGTATTTTGTGTGTGGATGTGCAGGTCCATGAGGGAGTTTGCATGTGAGTGTTAGCATACATACAAGTATACACACATGCAACTGTATGAACTAGTGTCTTTTTTTAAAATTGATTCAGAGGTGGTTATACTCACTGTCAGTTAACTCCCATAGCCGTGGGGGCAGATCACTGAAATACTCATGGCTCAGGGCTGCCTGTGCTGACAATCTGTTCTTTGGGAAACACTGGAGTAGTTTGGAGGCTAGATCTTCTGCATGATTCACATAGCTCAGCCTGAAACACAAACAAGAAGTTTTTTTCTGAAAAACAATCTCATTACCCTGTTTACTAATACCATCTGCAGTCAGCACAGTTGAAATGAGTCTTGCTAGCCAGTATAAAGACAAAGTCTGTTTCGGAGTGCTACTGGGAAACACATTCCTCAGGTTAGAAAGTCAATGGATTATTCCTGGATTGACAACACAAAATTCATGCACATTTTACATATATAGAGCACCTAATATACCATATCATAAATGCTCTACCTAGTACACTAAAGGACTGTGAGCAACAGCATCTAGAAAGCAACTTCTGATTCCTTCATTTACATTTTCTTTGAGCATACTGACAGGCTGAGAATTTACAGCACTGGAGACAAACATTTATTACTATCTAAAACCATGAAATCCACGTTTAAAATAACAGTAGTATTTACACAATTTTGTGAAGTATCAGGTTTTAAAATTCAATGACAATTAACGCATAACATATGCATCAAGTTTCATAAAGGCATTTGTCTTTAGTGAAGTATTTTTGATTTATTTTTGACTTTTCATATATTCACATGGCAGGAGGCTGACTCTTCATTAGGTGTAAATACAACACAAACATTAAATTGTAAGTGAATTATCTTTTCTAAGCTACCTAGGGAATTCTGAGAAAACTTACCTCCCTATGTTTGGGGGTATTATATGAAAATATAAACTAAAAATAATAGATTTGGAGGGAACAGACTAAAATGGTGATCATTAGGATGTGGCTTTTTTCTGCTATTCTACAGCTACCTCCGAAGTTTCCAAAGCCACCAAAGTTCTTGTAATACACAGCCCGAAAACAGGTGCTGAATCTTGTAGACATCATGTTACTACTATTAGTAGGTAACTGTAGAAATTCAGTCATGCCTTTGCTCAGTACAGATCTCTTGTCAGGTAAAAATGCGAAAATATATTAAAGGTCTTCTATTTTCCAATGTACTAGTTTACCAATACAGATATAGTAGACTGCAGTCCAAAATTCTTCAGTATTTGAAAAAGATGGTGTTGGCATCCTCTAAAATCAGCAAACCTACAGCATGTTTCATGCAAATTCTCATTCTTGTTCAGCTGAAGCTGGCTTTCTGGAGTACCATTCAAGGAACATGGATTACAAAGCACTACGCTTGTATTTTCATGACCTTGAATTGCATAAGGTATAAGGATACACAGGTGAAAACCCTGCAACAAGGAATAGACAACACTGAAAATGATAAATGAAAAAATAAATAAATTGTTATTCCACTGAGAGCTTTAAGTCTCAAATGTCATAGACACAGCCTTTCTTGTCCACACACTGTGTGAAAAAAAAAAAAAACACAAGTCAAAAGCATGTCCTCATACTTCCCTCGAGATATTTGCACATAACATACTAGTGCAAATCTACTAGTACCTATACTAGTACATATAAGCGATTAGTAGACTAAATCATGTGCCAGGGTATGTATGACATGCTAGTGTTTATAATGATTCAAAGAAATATGCAATTGTCTCTCTTCTTCATTTCTAGCAACTATATGCTGTACAGGAATTTTTGACTACTGCACCTATCTGATCGGGACTTGAGAACGGACAGGATATTTATCCGAAAATTACCCAGGGACCAATTGCCCAGAAATGTTGACCACTTTAAGCCATTACTTCTCATCAGCCAGAGAAGCTTTGGATGCCCTACACCTGGAGGTGTTCAAGGCCAGGTTGGATGGGGCTTTGAGCAACCTGGTCTGGTGGGAGGTGTCCCTCCATGGCGGGGGGGGGGGTAGAAGTGGGTGATCTTTAAGGTCCCTTCCAACCCAAACCACTCTATGATTCTGTGATATGATAATCTTACAGAAGTCTCAGGATTTGGAAATGGTATTCTATGTCAAACAGATGCAAAACTCTAGTGTTTCTGATGTGCATATATATATATATATATTACTTTTCCAATTTTCAGTTCATGACAAAATGAAGGCATCTTGAATGAGACAGTTATTGCCTATAAATTAAAATCTAGAAAAAAAATAATTCCAGACTCCTTAAACTACCAGATTGTAGAAATCCTTTCACTCAACTTTTTGCAAATCACAGGAAAGTTCATTATAGAACACAGACCATACCAAGAGAAAAGGCTAGTCTCAACAAAGAAAAGGAAAAAGAGGGCTGAATACCCACAGAAAATTGGCATTAATTCTTCTACACATCCAAAATTCCCATGGACCAGTGATTATATTGAGTTAGTGAGGCCTGTCTTGTGTCCTAATCCCACCTGCACCAATTATTTGTCAAGAGGTCCTGGCAAATCATTTCACCATGTTTTTTTTTTTTTTCCCATACAGGTAGTTGCATCTTTTTTAGGAGCCAGAGTATAATTGCTCTGTATTGAATTAATTATTAATTCAAGTATTACAGAATTGTGGCAGTATTAAAAAAATGTGGTCACTTATGTAAATCATCAAATATTACCTTCCAGTGTAAGAAAAAGAATTGTACCATCCTTAGCTAATCCGTAGGTATAGAAAAGAACATTCAAAAATTAATGAATTCTGAATTGCAGGTGAAATTATGGGTGATGAAATGCTAGTTCCTTAGTGCTCTTGAATAAAATAATACCATTATTTTGACTGTATGAATGGTCATCAAAGTATCTGGCACATTGCTGTCATTTGTTTAAAAAGAAAATAAGATTTACTAATAAATGTAAAGTATTTTGAGTAGGAACGGGTTAGGAAGCCAAAGTCACCTTTTCAGTTCAGAAACCAAAAAGATATCAGTTAACCAAAGTCAATCAAGAAGCCACAGATAAGTATCAAGTAATCACCAGATTATACATAAGTGAAATATAAAAACAACAAAAGTATCTAGGGCTGCAACATAATCACATCCACTAATGAAATCATTGTGAATAAATCAGTCAAAATTAGAACCAGACTTAAGAATTAATAAATAGAAAAAAAAATCATCACAGTCTGCAAAAATAGTTCTTTCTGCTCTAATTATTACATTTCCTTGCCCTGATAATAGTCCAAGTAGGGCTGTGGGGGGTTAGTTGTTTATACAGTGCTTTGAAGATTCCAGTTGCTACATTATTAGCATCAAGTTTCCAAGCATTTATAGATTTTAAAGTCAGAAGGGACCAGAAGGATCAAGTCTCACCTCTTGTGTAACACAGGCCAAAGAAGGTCATCCAAGTAACTCACGGATCAAATAATTACTTTTAACTATGCAAAGTTCTACAAAAACGTCTTAGCTTTGTTTATGGAGCTTTGAACAGCAATGACAAAATTCTCCAAACTACATGTCTTCTGCTAAGGTCATTTCTGGACGCTGAAAAAGTCATATGCATGCTGAATCCTAAGGCTGTCAGTCTTAAAACTGATGCCTTAGTGGAATGTGTGACTAATTTTGCTGCTTTGTTTACAGACAAGCTATTCTTTCACTTCTGAAAAATGCACTGTATGATCACGTATTTAAATTACCTCTACTATATCAGAACTGTTTGGAGAAACCCATTTAATGCATCACCTTAGTGGTTTGGAATGTCAAAACACTTGGTTTTGGTGTTTCGTTGTTGTTATTGTTTGTTTGTTTGTTTTTGCCGATAGTCTCCTCCTCTTTAAAGTCTCCTCCTTCAAATATTAACTGTTTGACTGATGTAAGTTGGTAACATGATTCCTCAACAGGGACAAAGGCTGAATGTTCTGATGGGGTTCAGTAGTTAAGTATCTAAGGCAGAAAAAGTTAACAAAAAGAACTAAAGAAAAAAAAGATTTGATTTTTAAATACACCTCCCTCAGTATGTGACAGGATGGAATTTCATACAATATGGCTTTGTGTCTAAAACATAATAGCATGTTTTGTCTCACAGCAGTTGGGCCATATAGTAACTTGGCATGCGTGATATGGCAAGTCTCAATATTCACGCTTCACTTACTGTCACACTAATCACTGAGGAATAGTTACTAGCCATGACAGCATACATGCATGCTTTCAGAAAACGTAGTGTACAGCAGAATACAGAGAAACCTTTGGCAATGAGCATTAGATAACATCTAGATGCTGTTTTGAGAAATATTGGGAATATTTTTACAGACCTACTCTGATGACATTTGCAAAACACTAATTTTCGGCTTAATCTCATATGCAATATACTGCTTTAGATGAACAAAAACAAGCATTATATGAACCTGACTCACTTTAAACATATATGAATCTGACTACACTTGAGCAGTTGTAAATCTCATTGGATTACAAGAATTTGATTTAATTTCAGAAAACAGGCTTGGATGTCTTTCTACTGCAAAGGAAGGTCAGTATTTGGTCAAGCAGAACATGGCTAAGATAACTGAAGTTTGGTTTAAGCTCCTGAGGAAAAAAAAAAAAAAGTTTGGGGCATGTGCAGTGAACTTCTGAACTTGGGGTGATTTGCTTTTAAATGCAACAAAGAATGCAGCTCAACTTCACATTAATAATTAAGACAAATGGGCATTAAAACAAATAGAAATAATATGCTATGTACTCCTAACAGCATGAGGTAAATACTTCCCAAAGCAAAAATCATTTACTGTGCATATTTTTCATTTCAAGATACAATTCTCACAGCATATCATTAATTCATTTCTTGACTGGAGTTTACAGCATGGCCTGGAGGAGGGAGGCACCTAACTCCCTGTGGAAACCCCAGCTCTGCTTCTTTATTCTAAGTAATCCCTTGTCACCTGAAGTGCTGAAAGACAAAACAACAGTTAACTAGAACAATCGCACCATTTAGCAGAGTTTAAAGTTTACAGGTATTTTACCTACAATGGCACAGCTGCAAGGGCCATATCCCAGTTTTAGGATTTTCACTCAAGCCTGCTTGAGGCTGGCAGTCTTTCCATCTTCTCTCAGGCTCTAAGCCTCTGCTGACACAAAGCTGTGCCAACATCATATGGCACAGAAAACAGCCAATGTTTTCTTTGCAAATACCTTTATCTCCCGACCAGCTGATGCCCCTCTGTGCCTCGACTGTTTCGCATCTCTGGATACGTGTGCGACCCTGCTCAGTGCAGCTATACAGCACAAAGGCCAGAGCAAGGCCTACCTCAAGTAATATTTCCTTTTTCCGTAATATCAGCAGCATTTTCTGTCGCTACAGCCCTGCCGAGAACACCTGCCGTCCTCAGAGAAGCGGCATGGCAGCCCTAGCACACAGAAACGCACTCGGGAGCTGCATCCCCAGCACGCCCGGTGTGCCTCCACAGAGGTGCCACACGGGTAATTCAGCCGTCATGAACCCTGCAATAAGCAAGCACCAGTTTGGATGCAACGCTTTTAGCTTTTGGTACAAACGAAGGCACAAAGCCTGTACCTCAGGATGGGAACCTAATGAAGTAAAGAAGGTATCGTTTTTCTCTATGGTTTACACAGAAGGTACTGAGGACTGAAAGTGATGAACAAAGAGAGGCAAAAGCTTTTGAAGGCTCATTGAAGCCATATTTTATTACTCAGCCTGGTTGATCAATCACAGGATACAAAATTTGCTCTACAGAACAGGGTAGGGGTACTTCAAGCCAAACTACACACTAACCTTTCAGCCTACAGGCACAGTCACAGGGCCCATATTTCAGTTTGGGGATCATCCCTATATCAGCTTGAGGCTGCCATTTTGTGCTGGGTCGTGTGTTCTCCCCCTGTACTCGGCTCTGGTGAGGCCGCACCTCGAGTACTGTGTTCAGTTTTGGGCCCCTCGCTACAAGAAGACATGGACGTGCTCGAGAGAGTCCAGAGAAGGGCAACGAAGCTGGTGAGGGGTCTGGAGAACAAGTCTTACGAGGAACAGCTGAGGGAGCTGGGGTTGTTCAGCCTGGAGAAGAGGAGGCTCAGGGGAGACCTCATCGTTTTCTACAGTTACCTTAAAGGAGGCTGTAGAGAGGTGGGGGTTGGTCTATTCTCCCATGTGCCTGGTGACAGGACGAAGGGGAATGGGCTAAAGTTGCGCCAGGGGAGGTTTAGGTTGGATGTTAGGAAGAACTTCTTTACCAAAAGGGTTGTTAGGCATTGGAATGGACTGCCCAGGGAGGTGGTTGAGTCACCATCCCTGGAGGTCTTTAAAAGACGTTTAGATGTAGCCCTTAGTGATATGGTTTAATGCAGGACTTGTTAGGGTTAGGGCAGAGGTTGGACTAGATGATCTTGGAGGTCTCTTCCAACCTAGACGATTCCGTGATTCTGTGATTCTGTGTGCTTTCTTTAGAAGTGATGTGTCCCCAGACATCCAATGCCCCTCTTGCTCTCGACAAACTGAGGTGCTGGAAGCAGTTTAGGTTCAGAACCACTGAGCTCTGTGTGTGTGCAGCGTGGCAAGGCAAGCTCTCCAGGCCCTGTAGGCCGCCAGTTCAATTGCACACTTCCAACTCAGTACCTCACAAGAAGCAAGGTAGCCATGAGCGCAGCATCCTGTTCAGGCTTCTTAGATCAGCAAAGCTGGGACAAATCCTGCACTAATGTGGGTACATTGCTACCAGCATCCTTGGTCTGTATCCTTGAGCACCACTGCACTCCAGAGTCTTCAGGCCTTCACAGTTTTCATACAGGCGTATGAAACAATCTTTCTTTGGCAATTCAGAAATTAGTTTAATCCTTTTTAATTATATGCATATTACAGTATCAGCAGTCTTATCTACTGAAGTATTGAAAAGGTGGTCAAAATGTTTATTATTAAAATAAAAGCCATGACAACCAATGCTGAGTGTTCTCCTCAGGATATTTGCATAGAGCTAGAAGTATCGGTGTTTGATTCTTCAGTATTGCTGTTGACATAGATTAAAAGAGGTGAGAGCCCTCTTTGGGAAGCTGTGGAGGTAAGTTCTTTCAGTGCAGTCCAGCAAGGTAATAACCCTGACACACCTGAGCTAATTCTCACTTGACAGTTACCCAGATGCCATTAGTTGGAAAGCTGCCAAGATGAACAGCATTTCTTGAAAAGAGTAATGTAATGAATGAAGGCTCTAACATTACAGGCAACTTTTTATTATTGTTCTTTTAGTTTACCTTAATTACTGTACATTTACCTCTAGCTACATCATTCTTGTATACTTGGTAAATTTTAAATGGAATCTACTGACCCTGTACGTAAACCATTATTATAGTTGCAGCTCCTGAACTGCTCAGAATGAAGCACTACAATGTCAAATCTCTCTGTTTTGAGAACTGTTAGTTTTCTCTCAAGCACCAATACATGTAACTATCAAACCCTGTAATGCTCCAGTCCAAAAGAATCAGGACAGGCTAATCCTGAATGTCTCCAAATAGCAAAATTGATCAATCTTCCCAAGTCCAAGTCACATAACTACAACATTTACGTGTCCCATAGAAGCAAATAGGAAAGAAACAACTCCAATATCTCCAATGGCAGGAAGCAATAGTGGCCTGCAGTGCCTTCCTCCAGTGGCAGGCTGGGTGTGCAGCTGGGGACAGATGACCGGATCCTGCTGCTTCAGCACCGAGGGTTGGCTTGTTTCTTCCACAGCTAGAGATGATTACTACTTAGTCCCAGTGCCCAAGCAACTTTGCCACTGGTCATGTGGCATTTCTGTAGTAAAACAGGTTTACTTAAACTGTTTGTGAATCATGTGAGGCTGCAGAGACGCAGTTTGGTCACACCTAAACTAGGCAATGACACGATCCAGACCCTCATAGCAATTCACATTTGATAATGGCTATTAAGCTCAGTCATGACTAGATCATAAAATCATTCAGATCTGTTTATGTGGGTATCACTGAATACAACTCAGGACAAAATTTCCATATGAATCTATTTCTCCCTGACTCTTCCTGCACTATATTTGACTTTTTAGTGTTTGTATCAGATGTATTACTGTATTTCTACAACATGACATTGCTTGTGATGTCCTGTTTGAAATTTTTTTTTTCATATAGGAAGCAGAACACGACATCCCTACAGAACACAACACCTTTAAAAACTGAATTTGATTAATTTGAACTTTAAATATTAAGTCTAAAGAGAATCAGTCAATATACAACAGACTTAACAGTACCCTGCTTTTTGTCCTCCTGTAGCCTGACATACATCCAGCCTAGTTCTTGCTCTATATAATGCCTCCAAATAAATATGTTGGACCATGCAACTTTCCAAAGAAACCCAATACCAATTATTGAGAGCTTAATGCATAAAGATACTATCATGAAAATATTGCAGTTTTCCTCCACTATTCTATGCCATTTTGATAAAGCATAAGGTTTAAACATTCAATACTAGGTCTCTTTTTTGCTAGTATAATATATGCTGGAGCACCAGATGAAGTGAGTGGGTACAGAGTCTGTATGGCAGATATTAAAGACAGGAAAGAGAAGAAAAATAAGTGTATATAAGCAGCAAATATACAATAAATATCAAATGATAGCATACTTCAAGCCACACTTGAGAGTGTGGCTTTCCGTGATACGATCATACCCTTTCCTTAATTTCAGGGAATTCTCAGGTTCTGATATTCCAAATAACGTGACTGCTGGGTACTGCTGCTGCTTAAAACCACAACAAATTATTTGAACACTAAATATTTTCTACCTTAAGTATTTCATTTCCATTCCTTATTTCACCCAGTTTTCAGCAGATTCATCTCAGATACATATATTTCCCAGGGAAAGAATTTCCTAAGAAATTGTAATTAGAACATCCCTTACCATTTTACCCTAGAAAGAATTTAGCAATTTATTTTTTTTTTGATTTTACACGCCACCAACAATCAGGTATCTATCTAAATAGTTTCAGCATCACAGTAAGCCTAGTACTAAGGATATTCATTATGGAAGACATGGTATATTACACAATGACAGACTACTACTGAGTATGCTGGATTTACAGTTTACTGCAAGGTCTTTGCTTGCTGTAAATGTAATTAATGAAAAACAACAACATGGTGGTGACATCTAATCAGGAGCTTTTGATTATTTTGAAATTCTTTAAAGGGCATGAATCTTCTGATTAGGAGGGTGCTTTTTAATGGCTTTCTTCATGCACCTCAGCAAGCTGAACAGAATATCCTTGGAAAATAAATAGAGCTAAAAATAATTACTAACACCTCAATCATTTTATGAGCTATTATTTCACCAGAAAATGGGGAAAATATATCTTTAATCCTGAACAAAAACTCTTCAAGGTTTATGTTCTCTATAAACCTTTCACTGAGAACTGAAAATATAAGTTAGTAATGCAATAAATGCCCTAACAAATATATCAGATTTTTCACTTAATGCTTTTTACAGGCTTAAACCAAACTGAGTGAAAGAAAATCACCTTTTAGAGTCTGACTCTTAAAGGAAGAATGCCTTTCTGTTATGCTTTTTAAAAGAAGGCATGGTGAATTTATATCAACTTCACTGAATCTTGGGGCATGATAAAAGGAAGAAAATACGGCAGTGAAGTTAACATTCCATAGCATTCTTTCTTCACATATTTATTTCCTCACTGGCTGGACATGAGCCAAAAAAAGGGAGGGAATAAAACCCCCAAAAAACATAGAAATAGCTGAAATAAACCTTTGGCACACGACCCAGTCAAAGTTCCATGCTCTTCTTCCTCCCACCCTCAACAACCTGGATTGTTTCTCTCCAAAAAAAAATCCTAATAAAAATACACCAGAGGAAAATCAACTGAACTCTGGATTTCAAATTTGTTAAAGCAGTAAACAATTTTTTTCCTATTTTCCCTCATTAAATGGCTACAGAAGGACAACCCAGCTGTCTTTTGGACCTATTACCTTTTGTAAAGTAAAAAAAAAAAAAAAAGAATTAAGTTCTGGTAAATAAACATTAGCACTGCCTGATAAATCTCTGCCCTCTTGTCCAATATTTTATCATCTTGGTTTTGAAGAGTCTTAATTTCATTCTAATGTATATAAGAACTGGTCTGTTTGCTCAGTACTTCCCCAAGAATTTGCTGCAAGGTTGCAGCATGCCGGCAGTGCCCCAAGAAGAGTGACCTCGCTTTAGTCAGTGAAACCGGAGATCATTTATCACAGTTAACCTACAAATCTGTCTTGCTGGGGCCTCAGGTCTGTCAACCACTTGGAAGCAGCTACTTGTCCTGTCCTCCCACAGCTCCCTCAAACATCAGATTGGTCTGATCTTTTCTATTATTGTATACCTCTCAGCTAATAAAATATATTTTTATGGATATGGAATGATCCAGAGTACTTTGTATTTATTTATACAGCTCATTAAAGGTGGATAGAGATTTGGAGGCAGAGAGAATGCCCCAAGCCTAGAAAGCTCATGAAGACAGACCCCAGGCATATGCATGTATTTAACTTTATGTATATGAGTTGCCTGGTTGAACCCAATGAGACTAAGCAATTATGTGCAAGGAGGCAACCTGGTCTTTTTGGAACTACAATCCTAAGCTAAGACATGACAGGGAAATGACGCAGACCTAGTAAACATTGAGAGGAGTAAACCAAGATTATTATAAGAGCATATGGGCAATATATTCAAAGCTATGCAGTCAAAAATACTTTATTACATATTATTACACATATATATTTAGACAGATATTATAAAGAACTAGCTGCACCTCCCTGACCCTCAGCTACCTGCTTCTGGTGACACTAGAAGAGATCACAGAATGGGGAAGCCACATTCACACCAGCACCATCGAGCAGAAGGTGCCATTCCTTCTTCAAATTTACTCTCCTGATTTAGCACACCGCTGTTTCTCCTTACACTAATGGAAATACTTTCTAAAAGGAACACTGGTAATCCTCCAGTAGGGAGAAGTTGGTGGATTGAAATTCCAGTGCCTGATATTGATACGGACAGCAGTGATACTAGTTAAGAGACAAATATGCATGTGCCAATATGTTAAAACAAGTCTGAATTTAACTTTAAACTTGGACAGAGAAAGACTGAGGATAATTATTAAAGAAGTGTTTCTTAGGCACAAAAGATCATTATAGAAGAAAACAGCAATCGCTCTTTGGTATGCAATTTGGAGAAAATTGAACATAATTTTGAACTTTTAAATTTTTTAAGTGAAACAGTACATATCCACATATACCTGTACTGAAATGTTTTTTTAACTCAACAGCTTATGCCTTTTTAATTATAAACAGGTTGGAAATGACTGACCAACCCACAAATTCCATATGTATTAGCTATCAATTACTGAAATGTGGATTTTAAGTGCTTGCACTCACATATGTATGAGGATGCAATGCTATCTGACACTCAGAAATTGGCTTGCAGTAGGGAAGGACTCAGTACTGAACTATTTTTGCAAATCCTAACCTGTCAAAGTAGCATGAAAGAGATACAGCTAAGCAGGGAGTTACTGCTATTAAGACATAAATCAGCATAGGTGATTTAAGAACTAAAATCAAAACCGTTATCTATAGTAGTGACCATTAAAGGTCAGGTTTCCCAAAGAGCCAGCTATCACTAAAATTGACTGCCAGAAGAGCTCAAGCCAGTTCTAATGACCCAAAATAAGCAGGTGGATTTCCAAAAGTTTTGCACATGTGGAAATGTGGAATCCATGGAGCTCCGCTACACAGCTGGTCATGTGTACTGCCACCAAATCAGGACAAGCAGGTAAATATCTGGGTCCCATTTAGGTGCCTAAATGGATGCTTTGCTGGAAAGGAGGCAGATCTTAGGCATTCAAGGTAGACAAGGGCAAGTCTTAGCAGCTTCCACACTGAGAACAAGAACCCTGGAGAAAAGGACTACGAACAAGTGGTAAAAATGCACTACCTGGGCACACAGCAATGTGGTTCACAGAAAAGATGAAAGCAGTTGAGAGTCTATCAGAAGGATCCAGGGGACAGAAGAAGGACTAAATATGAATGAGAGACGAGGGGGAGCTTGGTGAAGGGAGAAGGGAAGAGGCCTTATTATGGAGGATTTTGAAAAGGGTAGAAGCTGCTCAAAAGTGACTGAATGAAACAGCCAGTGTTGGAAGGGGAGCTAAACAACACACACACAAACAACTGGGTGTATGGGCTGTTTCTTATATGATTTGAAGAAGGGTGTTAGTCAGGAGAGGATATAGGAAGAGTATTATGATAATCAAGAAAAAATAGGATGTCAAGATCTGAGTGACAGAGCTGGTTGGGGAAGGAAAAAAAGTATCTTGGCAAGAATGTATAAAGCAGTCTGGATGCAGAGGATAAAGAAAGGAAAGATAAAAACATCCTTATGGCTTCAGGTCAAGGTGAGTAAGGATGCTAGCATTATAGAGGGAGGAATGTGGGAAAACTTCACTGGGAACAAGCTCAAGTGTGCAAGGGGCAGGAAATATTAAGAATCTCACCGTTAAAACCCGTGCCGATGACTTAAGCACGGCTAGGGAGAGAGTCTGACCATTCACTCAGTTGCTGAGTGTCCCCACTGCTCATTGGATAATTTTGACCCGTGCCAACTAGCATGCTCCAAAACCATTCCTGGGCATTGTTCACGGGGCAACCCATGCCAGGAACCATTCCCAAAAGGTTGCACATGCCAGCCTCCTACAAGCAGGGCACACAACACATTTCCTTCAAGCTTATGCTAGAAAATACAGTTCCTGTGGTCTGAAGCATGGGTCTTGGGCTATTCTGGAATTTTTGAATTCAAAACCTAATACCAAACAGCCCCAAAATAATAATTGCACCACCAGCTGCATGGGAACCACATAAAACCCTCAGGAGATGCATGCCCAAGCGTTACCTAGTACAGATGTAGCTAAGGTCTGCCACATGGCCTCAGGGCCAGAAGATAGTCCCTGGCTCTGCTTTAGTTAGCAGTATAGACATAGGCTGTATCTGACAGAAAAATGATATTCACCAAACACTATCTGTCAACATCTCAGGAAAGATTCATGCCCTCATGCTTGCAGAATAAAGCTTGACTCAAGGGCACTTTAAGGATCAAATATGAAAGAAATAAAAGGGATAGAACACCCTAGTCCACAAAAGTCATAATGCTGAAGGAAGGCCAATAATATTCTGGGGCATGATTTTTTATATCAGGGTGGTAAAATTAGTTTGAGCCACACTAACTGTATATAGTTAGTACTAAGTAGAAAACATAGCTTTAAGATTGCTATAGAATCTAACCAAAGAAACTAATTCAAAAAGAATGGTCCATTCCTAACTTGTAATGGCACCTGAGAGAAAAACATAAATTTCATCTATTTTTACAAGATTTCTTTGGATTTTTTTTATGTTTACGTAAAAACAATAGCAATATTAAAAAATATTCTGCATTCCTAAATAAAAGCAAACAATACATTTATGGAAACATGACAGATGTAAAAAAATTTCTTTTTTCCATTTAAATTCTTTGCAGTAAGATTCTGAGATTACAAATTCAGCATGGAAAATTAGAGCTTTTATTCATTTGTATTTTCACCCTCCTACTGCAACAGTGATCATAAAACACACACAGCTGGCATCTTTATTATTTTATTCACTGAAGGATTTAGCTGGACAAACATCACAAAGATGGTGGCTGCTTTCATTGAATTTATGATCAAATATGCTTCAGCATAAGTTCAACTCTGTAAGATCAATTATTATGAGATGTGAATAATTTAACAGAAAGTTGTCTATTTGTAAATCAGATCTTATGGATATAAATTCAGCTGAAGTAGCAGACAGTGGATATACACTGTATTATACATTGTATTATTTAAAAGGATGCAGTCATTTATTTTTTTTATTTTTTGTGAATTCATATTTACTGATAAACACCATAATTTACATTTTGGTATCCAGCAACCCACTAATTCAGACAAACAAAATTTCAAAATATTATTTTAAACCTTATTTAAGTTTATCCTAACCAGAGAACAACTTAACAGTTTTAGTGAAACCTTTCAGAATTACAGAAAGCATTTCCTATAAAGGCTTAATTTAAAAGAATACACGAACCACCATCACCCTCATTTTATGTTTTCTTTTCATAGATTCTCACCAGAGTCTGTTGTTCAGCCTAATACCAGGAGAGTTATAATAATTTTAACGCAGATCATGTGCCTTAGGATATAGGATTGACTCAATGCCTGAAAGAAAAAGGTCAGTTCCCTTTGGAACCACTTGCCTCTTTGCCCTCCAGCAATGACAGGTGCACCAGTCCTATGCTAAGTCTCTTTATTCACAGCGTATTGCTGAAGATACATAATCTAACCTCTCCATTTTAATACAGCAGCAAGGATTATTATCTCCTATCTTCCCATTTTGACAATCAGGTCAAGCAGACACTGAACCTATATAGACGCTGATCTGCCTGCAGCCAACATCTCTCACAAATTCTCAAACAATAGCTTCAAACTTTCTAGAATAAGCTACTGAAAGACATCAATAAATTTAATTACGAAAACTGTTTGGCTAGCAAATAACTCCAAGTTTAGAAGCAAATCAATGTTTTTCACTAGTCTCCTATAACACCATGTGTTTTTGCACCTCCAATTCAAAAACACTGCATGAAAAAGCAACAATTCTTTTTTTCTCAGTCCTACATGACAGGAAAGAAGTGCCACAACCAGAAACATAGGAAAGGAAGCAATGAGGAAGAGGTGTTTTAAGATTTTTCCAGTCAAACTGCAAAGAATTTTGGGAGAACATCACAGGAGATACTGATGAATGGTAATATCTGAATAGCTGTGATTACCATTCTACTGCACAAAAGGTGGTGGTCAGAAGTACACCGAAAAACTCACATCAAATCATCATAAAAGTCACTAAAATAAGTATTTTAAGTGAAGATACTTTGTGATGTTTTTACTACTGCAGAAACCTTAACTACTGTCATAAGTCTTGGCTGGCAATTGAGCCAAATAGCATGGGTTTTGAGATTGCCTTGACATATTTGCAGAAGTGGCAAAATTCAGTGGCATTATTGATATTATAGCACTTAATTGCCTCTCTGCACCGTATCTCAAAAAGATATCAGTTTCTGAGACCCTAAAGTAAGAATCACAGAAACTGTTGAGTTGAAGAAAAATTATCTGTAACACATGACAATAAGCATTTGAAAATGTCAATCCACTTACACCGATGACAGTTGCTTTAGTGCTAAGCATTTTCGAATGCCAGCCCAATTCTTAAGATGCCCATCATTTTGGCATTCATTTTGGAAAAATTGTGTCTATAGCGGACACACACAAATAATGACATATCCAGCAGTAAGGTCTACTTCATTTACATTATTGACTTCAAAGTATGTCTTCAGTTCTTCAGGCCAATATTTTCAAAATACATCTCAGACTAAATTTTGTCAGCAATGTCATTGTCTGGAGAACAAAGATTTTAGCAGAGAGGCCAACGGTACAGAACTGTAGCAACAGACCAGACTTAGAAATATGAGGATATAAAGATGCTTGGTGCCTCTGATCAGAACATATTAGACTTCAAACCAAGAAATGAACACAGACACTATGGCAACACATGAGTAACAGACTACCAAAAACATAATTCTGAGAAATTAATAAAATGTTGGCGTGCAGAAATGCATAAGGAAAAAAGGAAAAAAAAAAAACACAACTGGAAACATCTGAAAAGAGTTGATCAGTAAGTACTCAAAAACGTTAATAGAGAACATACTTTGAAAAAAAATCATACCTGGAAACACCAAATAAACATGTCTATCTGATATACGTCTCAATATCTTTAGGAATTCTTACAGAATTAGTAAGGATAGCAAACAAATGTAAGGGACCTTTTGTTTCTTTCTATGAAATCCACAGAAGAACAGTTTGCTCTCTTTCCACATTTCTGTATACAGACATTGCTGTAGATAAGTTATAAGTGACATTAACTAAATTTGCACTGCATTCTGAAGTATTTTACTAGAGAAAAAAAATCCTTCCTTTCTTGTTTTTCAAATAAGGAAGAGAACCTTGACAAATATTTTGCTGGACATTGACATGCAATACAGTAGCAAAAGATAGACAATAAAAACAAAATACAGACACTATAGAAGCAAAAATAGTTTTAGGGAGAAATGGCTTTGTAAACTCTTAGACAAAATGGTGATCAAAAGAACAGATTACTAATGAACAAGATATCAGATGAACTGATTATTTTTAAAAATTGGCTTTATCTTCGGTGGAACAAAGTGACAGGACACAGTGTTTGATGCAGTTTCTCTAAAAATCTTGCTCTGTAGACAAACTCAGAAGAGCTGGGATGTGATATACTATCTCATAGACAGAAAACTGGCTGACAGACCATAAGGAAAGGGTAATGATAAGTGGCAATGTACTGAGTTGGAAGGGAAGTGTCCAGCTGTGTGCCAGAGGGATTAGTGTTAGTCACAGTTTTATTTAACATCTTTATTAATGAACTGGACTAAAGGATATGCTGCATACTGAATCAGTTCTTAGACGAAACTAAATGCTGAAGACACCACCAAAGACAAAAAAATTAGTACAACGAGGCTAATAGAAGTGAGATACATGGGCAGAAAATCTACACACAGGATAGAGGATAATAAACAATTACTTCCAGGGAAAAATAACTGAAAATATGGATAGGTTCAGAGATAATAGGCCAGATATAATGCCAAAAAACTCTAGTCCAATGCCAGAAATTGAATTAGTTGTTGCACAACAAAGAATAGCCATATAATTTAGGGCTATATTTTCACAGTTGTCACAGATATAGGTATAGGATGGTAACAATGTGATTATACTAAAGAAACAACCTAGAGTTAGTAGTATACAGAAAAAAAAAGCTTCATATTAGAGAGGACAAAGGCTTTTGTTGTCCAGTTAGGAGGTTTATTATTATTTTTAACTGGGCCAGGAGGATGTAACACAATACATAAAGCTTATCAACATCACAAAAGAGGGGGAATTAAGGCAGAAGCAAAAATAAATTGAATATCAGGATAAGCATTATAATAATGAGGTCTGTTAGGCTGAGGAATAATCTCCATCCAAATGTATAGAAGCTGTAACGTTTGAGTAATTTACAATTAGAATGAAAGAAACATTCAAATATAAAGTGTGAAGATTTTTTCATCTTGGCAAAGGTATAAATAGAGAAACTCTGTCTTTCTCAGTCACTGGTTTCAATCAGTGTAATATAATTCATTACCATAAAGCTGACAAGACATACGGTGCATTTCAGCTATTGCACTAAACACTCCTGAGCCAGGCTGGGAACTTTGACTTCTGCACTTGAGCCCCTTTATGATGCCAGAATCATAACAAATTGTATTGAGTGCAATGCATAGTAACAGACACACAAAAAGACACGTAAGTGTAAACAAGCAACTTCATCCCCCCTGAAATTAATTTAATAAACCCCGCTAGTTAGTGAAATAAACAAACCAAAAAAATTGCGTTAGGAAAATATAACAAAAATTCCCCTCTGCTGAGGGTCTCTAACACTAGAGGAGCGACTGCTGGGTCAGCTCAAGCGCTCCTCCTAGCGCAGAGAGCTCCGCAGTGCTAAGGCTGGAGCCCACCCCACAGCATCCCGCTGCCGGCCTTCGCTGCCAGGCTCTGCCTGGTCCCAGCCTGTGGCTACTGCACAGAAAGGGTCAATCGGCATGCTATCACATCCCGGAGAATGTATTTATTTATTTAACAAAATAGCGTAATAAATTTACTACCTGTGAAATGACTTTTTGTTTGCATCCCATATTAACATAGGTTTTGCCACGATATGCTTCCTAAAGTCCCTCGGAGAAAAGATAATGACTGATAAAGGGGGTATTTATGTGAAACATGAAACATAATAGGAAATGAAAAAAAAAGTACAGCAATATCACACCAAGCAAATCATCAGGAGACAGAGGCAGGTTTATATGCCTCTAAATCACAAATACTTCTACAAAATCTTCTCTTTTTGTGCCTGGTTTCCATCCTCACCCCTCCCCTCAGCTTGGTTCCTGATCACTCCTTAAATGCAAACACGGAGACAGCCCCGGCACAACTGCAGGACATGCTCCAACTGCAAACACGTGTACATATATAAACCAGCCTGGACCAGAATACACCCCAACTTTTGCACAGGCACAGTTTTAAACCATTACTGCTTGGTTTTGTCTATCAGAAAGGTTTTACTAACAACACTAGACAGTTTTTTTGCTCCTGCTGTGCTTGAGATCTTGAATATTTTTCTGGCAGCACTACAGACTCCACTGCAATGAACAATGCTGCTTACAGGGCATGGGGTGAACAAGATAAAAATGACAATGAGAAGAGAGTTTTGTCTTTACTCAGAACCTCACTAAGGCAAAGATTGTCTCAAAAAAGCAAAGCAAACTAGCAAAAAAATGCTCCCAAGTCTCAGCTCTTAACAATTCCGAAGTCTACGTCAGGTTTGAAATGAAACACAGATTCAAAGCAAATGCACTCATTTCTTTTCACTCACTGCTTTCTTCAGGAAGTTTTCACAGAATAACAGTCCCAAAATAGGCAAGCCCATCCTGGAATGCAACTTTCAAACAGTGTATCCTCTAGAAGAGAGGTCTCAAGTACAGAGGCCATTTTGTTGGAGGAAGAAAACCTCAGTAGTGGGACTAGCTGGGAGAATAAAGTCTTATTTATATAATAAATACAGCCGTTTTGGGGAATTACGAAGTAGCAGTCCTATTTATGCAGAGCAGAATTTGTTTTCAATTGCACCTTTTCTTTCCAACCTAATTTCTCACAATGAAACCCATTATGACAGAAGGATCTGAAAAAGCTTTTTATGTCCTACCAAATATACACAAGGATAATTAGTTCTCTTTTGTCATTCTTCTGTAAGGGTTTTTTATTTATTGTGGAGAAGCTTTTGCAAATTGAAAGAGGTTGCATTGCATTCTGAAGGCAGAGCTGTTCCTGGTTTTTATTGTTTAGATGTAATTCAACAGAAAAGTTTTTTTTTTTAAAAAAAAAAAAAGGTGAAAACGTAATTCACTGTGAGCTCTATAGGAAGATCACATTACCACATCTTAATTATTTTTGGGCCAGTATTTTGTAAACACATTCCACAATGTTAGGTCATGCAATGTACATGAAGCTTCATATTAGAGAGAAGCAAACGTCAATGCAAGTTTTGTTTCCAACAAAATGTTGGAATGCTTCCAACGTCATAAGAATTTTCTGAAAAACTTATAAATCACATCTTACCTAGTAAATACTATCCTAATAATTTTCAGATATTTTCACAGTCAGTGAGAAAATTCAGTCTCAAAAGGATTTAATGCACTCTGAGTGACAGTTATATTACTTCCCTCAAACACTTCCCAAAAGTAGGATTAAATATTGACCTATTCCATTCAGAGAATTTTAGGAATCTGACTCCTTATATAGTAACTGTGGGTTTCACTTTGACATTACTCTTACATTCCACATTTTTTGCTAATTTTCAGTGAGACTGAAAATTAAAGAGCCACTAGGTGCATCATTGTTCCATGGCCCGGCTCTGGCTTTACACTCCACATCTCATGGAAGCTGGTGTAATCAGTCAGGTGCAATTATACTGCATCCAATCTACCAGCTATGGCCTTCTGGGGGGTCTTGGATTTGTTGTGGATTTTTTAATTTTTATTTTTATTTTTTGTTTCTCTACCTTATATATGTGAAGCTAGTTCTATGGAAGCTGGACGAGTGTTATTCTTCCTTCTAGTAACTTATACTTACATAAATTATAATATATTTTGAAGTAAGCCTTTTTGAAGACTTCTAAACCCATATGGTTATTCTTCAATGTCAGGGCCTCGAAGTATATACACAAACAAGATAAAGGGCTGGACTGTGCCTAGTTGTGAAAGATCAGTAACCGGAGAAAACTTCCTTGCATTCAGAAAGTTGAAGATATTATCTCCTGATTTGGGAGCACCGCATTCAATTATTGCACGGCTTTACAGTTTCTAAGGCAGTTTCTTTGTGACAAATTACTTAATATCTTTGTACCTCAATCCCCCCTCTATAAATGCAGTAACAGGCAGGACTTCACCTCAGAGAAGGTGAATAAATATATTCACCACTGGAATACAGTTACAGATAGAGGCTGTTGAAACTGTTCAGAAGAGTTTCTGTTGCTTTTCTGTTTGTAAACCTGACAGGTGCAGAGTTCAGCAATTGTGGATTGCCACAGCCCTGTCCCTGACCGGCATACACCTGCATTGGGCAGAAAGATTTACAGCAGCTTCAGACTGCAGAGATTCATGGCTGCATTAATGGTAAGCCATTTTTAGACAATCTTTTCTCTCCATCTAAAATATTATTTAAATATATAGTTGCATACTTACAAAAGACATCCTGGTATATACTTTAGAATATATCCATAAAGCATTTACTTAACACTGTATAGTGATTGGCACAGAGATTTTCTAAAATACTTTCCTGTTGCAAAGGTCAATGTCCATGCCAACCTCGAATAGCAAGAAGTTATTTCACTGAAATTAGTAAGCGTATGCATCAAATCTGAAGTTTACGCACACATGTAAATCCTTCCAAGACCATTAATATTGTTCTTTAAAGTGTATCTTTCAGAGGTACTAAGCCAACAAGAGAAAGTATCTTTGTAATAATACCAACATGCATTTAAAAACAAAACACATTTTTCTTCATGTTTTATCCCAACTATACTTAAAACAATTCTATTTTAAATGGGATAACTTTGCACCATCACATCTTCTACATACTAAATCGGGATGTTAAAAGTATATATAATATACATATATATATATATATATTTAGATTAGATATTGCTGCTATTTGAAACATCCCAATAAAGAAAGAAAATCTCAAGTATGAATCAGTCTGTTCACATAATAAGTCTATAGTTGAATTATAAAGCCATGGGAATATGTTGGCTATAACAGAAATATTTATACTTCCTTAACTACAGTTGTGCAAGCAACAGCACTCTAATATAGCACACAGATAAAGACTTACAATAGAAAAAAAAAAGAAAAAAGAAAAGAAAAGAAAAGAAAAGAAAAGAAAAGAAAAGAAAAGAAAAGAAGAGAAGAGAAGAGAAGAGAAGAGAAGAGAAGAGAAGAGAAGAGAAGAGAAGAGAAGAGAAGAGAAGAGAAGAGAAGAGAAGAGAAGAGAAGAGAAGAGAAGAGAAGAGAAGAGAAGAGAAGAGAAGAGAAGAGAAGAGAAGAGAAGAGAAGAGAGAAAGAGAAAGAAAAGAAAAGAAAAGAAAAGAAAAGAAAAGAAAAGAAAAGAAAAGAAAAGAAAAGAAAAGAAAAGAAAAGAAAAGAAGAAAAGAAAAGAAAAGAAAAGAAAAGAAAAGAAAAGAAAAGAAAAGAAAAGAAAAGAAAAGAAAAGAAAAGAGAAAAGAAAAGAAAAGAAAAGAAAAGAAAAGAAAAGAAAAGAAAAGAAAAGAAAAGAAAAGAAAAGAAAAGAAAAGAAAAGAAAAGAAAAGAAAAGAAAAGAAAAGAAAAGAAAAGAAAAGAAAAGAAAAGAAAAGAAAAGAAAAGAAAAGAAAAGAAAAGAAAAGAAAAGAAAAGAAAAGAAAAGAAAAGAAAAGAAAAGAAAAGAAAGAGAAAAGAAAAGAGAAAAGAAAAGAAAAGAAAAGAAAAGAAAAGAAAAGAAAAGAAAAGAAAAGAAAAGAAAAGAAAAGAAAAGAAAAGAAAAGAAAAGAAAAGAAAAGAAAAGAAAAGAAAAGAAAAGAAAAGAAAAGAAAAGAAAAGAAAAGAAAAGAAAAGAAAAGAAAAGAAAAGAAAAGAAAAGAAAAGAAAAGAAAAGAAAAGAAAAGAAAAGAAAAGAAAAGAAAAGAAAAAAAGAAAAGAAAAGAAAATCCTTTACATTCTGAATGTAAATGATACATAATTTGGGGGCACTAAATATTTTGTATTATAGTAGAACTGCACATATGGAGCACCAAACTCCGTGCATTGTTATTGTTTTCAGTCTTTCGATCCCTTCATTTATGCTGAAAAATTGCAAATCCTTTATGCATGGAACATTGCAAATGTGTAAATTTGAAGGGCTTTCTTAGAAATGAAAAAGCTCTGGCCTTCCTTGAATCAGTCTGTGGTGTGATCATAACTTGTGTCAGTTATGAAGTCTCGGAGATTGAGGAGTTGTTTTAAGCAAAATGGGCTTTGTTCCTTTTTGATATTTTAAGAAAACAGAAATTTCATGCAATGTTCTTAAAAGAAATGTGAGGTATCAGCTTTTAAAATTCGTATCTATTGTTTGCCCTGATTCATACAGAGGAGATAATGCTAGGTCTAATTGCTGTTAAAATACGGAAAAACAGTCAGCTCGCTCCTGCAGAATGGATGGAATAGTGTGACAGTATCTATTCACATTACTCACGTATGTATATGGCCCCCAAGCAAACACATTCACATCAGTATTAGTTTCCTTGTCCCTCTTTCCATCCAAATCTAATTGCCTGTGTTGTAATATAATTGCCTTTTCCAAGCTTTTGGATTTCATTAACCACTTTCAAAGAAACGATGAACTTGCAAGTTTGTTCCTTGTTAAAGGACAGAAAATAGATAATTTTATTAACTTTTTAAAATGAAAGCTGTGACTTTCAGGGAATTACATCATTCCAAGCAGCTAGACTGAGGTAGAGTCAAACACTGCAAGATGCCTGCAATGATCACAAGAACTGATAAAATTACTTTGAAATCTTCACAAAAACTAGGAGGTAGCCTCTTCTACAAAAGTCACCAAATTAGGCTTCAGTCTTATCTATACTTGCCAGGAAATTCTCTACAGACTGTTGAAAGTCAGTTGACTTAGGTAGGTGACGACACTCAACCTTCATGAAGGTCTGCACTGGCTTCAGTTCTGCCAGCATTGTCTCCCTCATTACAGGAATCAGAAAGAACGCCTAACGAAGGACTCTGTAGTAATGCAGAAGAAGCTACATTGTCATGACAGTCACCTGGCACTGTAGAAATGAAGGTTCTGACTCAACAGGTGTACATTTGATGCTATCACATCCAACAACAACTAGTTTTAGCAACGACCCTGGTACATTAAGAGATTTCTCCTTTCTCATTTAACCATAATTTCAAAAGTTTTGTTGTTGTTGTTTTTCAATGAAGTATGCCTTTCTGGTTCAGTCCAACATGTTGAACCAAATTGGGATGGGAAGGAGCAGACGTAGAAGGAATAACAGAGTGGCAAAGTGAGCATAAACCTAATTACATTTTGGGCAAACGACTGTGCTATGAATTTCAGAGCTGTACACACACACTAGTGTTAATAAATTATGGTATTGAAAAAGGATTTGGACTTTTACTCTACCAGTAACCATTTTTCCCTTTTAACAAGGATGCTCCTTCTCCAAAATGTTTCATTTCTTCAACTTCAGTGGTGAACACTGAAGAGGAGATGCTTCAGAGTCCTGCTGATTGAACTTCCTGGTAACCTCCTCTTTGAACTTCCTGGTAAACTACCAACAAGATAGCCAGTTGGTACCAACACTAAAATTTGGAATGAGTACCAGAAACAAACAAACAAACAAAAAATGGTAATGCCGTTGCAGCAAAGACTTAGCCCTCTTGAAAATAATAATAATAATGGTCAAAACAGGGTGGACAAAATTCTAAGATTTTTTTCCAGCAGACAAATTGTTGAAATAACTGCTTATCCTACTCATCCAACTGATAATGTGTATGCTTTCTTCAAATATAAAAGATGTTAATCACTCAAGACAGTGCTGCCCAAATATTCTGTCTGCAAAGAATCTTCATATGCTGAGAAATCTTCCAGTAAGTTTTACACAGATGGTTGGCTAGGCATTGGCTACTGGTTTAGTAGGCAACCTTTCTGGATTTTGAGCACAATACCTTTATATTTTTCTCCATCTGATACATGTGTGTCAAGTATCAGGAAACATTAAAAGGAAAAAAAAAAAAAAAAGGTGAATTCACATTGACTTTTTCAGTCAAAATAATTAAAATATACAACAGTATGGTTGTTAGCTCACAGAAATGCTCAGTTGGACCTTGCAACAGAGGATGACTATTTGGAAACAACATTCCATTCAAAGTTGATTAGAAACAGATTATTTAAAAGTCTCTTAACCTCTATAGTTGAACAAAGAAAATAAGATTCAAAACTGATGGTCTAAAGCAATTCTATAACATGTTTCAGTGAGTTCAATATTCTTGCCAATTGACATCCATCCCCAGGAATAAAACTGTATGCCCTGCAGTTTCTCCCTATTTACAGAAAGCTAGCAATTCAAAAAACATTCAAAGTTGAGAGACATGGGAAAGAACAATACTTTTACTATAATTAAAAAGGTTAAAGTCATTTTAAGTTATGATAACTTGAGGTTGGCATGAATCATATCCTTAAGAATAAAAAGCAATAAAATAAAATAATTTAAAAAAAAAGACTTACTTATTCCATGCTTGTCTAAGGTTTTTAGGGCTGTACTGTGTAAACCGTTCTGTAAAAAAAGAGAAGAGGCACATTCAATTATTTATCCTAAAATCAGGATTATTTTTTCAAAATTATTTATTTACTCTCAATTTTCATCATTTTTATGTAACTACTGCAGCTCAAGTCCCAAGACAGGGAAGGAAAAACAGCATAGGAGCAAATGTCACGTAAATACAAACAAAATACTTGCAAACAAACAAACAAACAAAACCAACAAAAACAAAAAAGCATTATGGCAAAAAACTCATTTACCACAACATCACCAGAAAAGGTAATGTTTACAGTTATTTTTCAAATACTTTTGACTGCTAGGGAAAAATAAATGCCTAAAATCTACAATTAATTTGTTTTTTCCTTATCACAAACACAATTCTCTGTGACCTCACTGTCACGTTTCCCAGGAGGTGTAAGAGTAAGTGGGGGTCTGTGTGACACTTAGGGAGGCACAAAACATGAGAGCTACATAAGAGTTCATTATCTAAAGAACATATAACAGATAATCAACAGAAGTAACAAAGTACATGGGGAGCTCATTTCATCAAACGTTCAGTTCTTAAGTTCAGATGTAAGCACTTTCCCTCCCAGATCTGAGAAGATGCTTGCTCTGCATTAGGACTCTTGTTGGCAGAGAATGATGCTATGAAAACTGCTCCAAAAATGAAGAGCTCATACTCCGTTAGTCCTTTGAACAGGACATATGTGCAACTCAGGAAGGAACAAATGTTATCTGGCTGGAAAAATATAAAAACATTTTCCACAACGCCTGATCACACCAAAATCCTACCATGTAGACTGGTACTCACCCTGGCCATCTACCCTAGTGTGATGGCATTAGTTGCTGTGAAGAAATGCTAAATTTGCAAAGTCCTCCATAAAACCACAAAAATATTTAATTTTGTCTCCACTTCACTCATGAGAATGTCAGTTAATAGATGTACTGTACAGTTATCCTATACTGAAACCAGGACAAACGTTATGTTTACATGTATACGTACACACAGCTATAAATGTAAGGTTTTTTGGGGGGGTGGAGTTTGTGTGTGTGTTGAATTCCTGTATTTGTATACTTCACTTATGGCAATATAGTTGGTTTTAAAGATGCAACAAAGCAACAACCCATGGCATATTCAAAAACCTAGCATCGGTGCGGATGATTTTGCTTCTTATGCATATTTTCTTTTCTTTCTTTATCTAAAAACATGTATGCGAAAACTTCAACTCTCATTGACTTTGTTATCAGAAGTTTTTGACAAATTGCAGACCTGCAGACTTTGAGGGCCACTACACATTTAAAAATGTTGTTGCTTTAATCATACTGATTCAGTTAAAGCAATGAAATCACTCCATATTAGATACATCTGACAAGTGTACTGGGAAGTGGAAGCTACATCACCATAACCAGTTTAAACACTGATATAAAACGTAAATGTAATTTCTGTAATATTGTATCTAAATTTATGCAAATAGACTTAAGCATACCATTAAAGACTTTTAGGTATAGATGAACATATAAAACAAAAGTTTGAAAGGCTTTCAGTTTTTGTATTGCCAACAAAAAGTTGCTGCACTTGGAAAATATGTGACTATTATAGATGACCATTAAAGCAGCACCTAGTCAGCTTCCCTATGTTAATTTCACTATGAAGCAAAGCAAGTTCTTTAGTTAAAAAGAGACAACTCGCAGTGACTCTCAGATGTACTGTCATTACACAGAACGTAACAAACTAAAACTATTTGGTTGAATCACACCTGAGGCATCCAGATTAGAACTATAGGAAATGCCAATTTTTTTTTATCCCTGTTACACAATGCATCTACTACAGGTATGACAATTCCCAAGGGCAGATCTTTAAAGCAAATGATCAAAGTAGTCAAGATCATTACTAGATGCAACCACAATTCAGTACCAGTAATGTGGCATAGGAGTCAGTGCCTGTGACTGGGTTTACAGATCCTGGGTGTACAGGAGCACAAATAAAACCTCAGTACTGAATTACTTCTTCTGTGGTGAGTAGTTTAAGCATCATGATGGCATTGAGGACATGATCCAAACTTACAAGAGAGAGGGGTGTTACAACTGAAATTTTATCTGTTGTTTACTGATTCAGCTTCTGGTCTCCAGAGAAGTCTGAGCTCCACTAAGGTCAACAGACGACTTACATTGGCCTCAGCAGGACCTGAACAAGCCCCTGAATTTAAGTTTACAAATGGGAATTACAAATGTATTTGCAATCAGATAAAATACATACCCATAAAAACTACAAGAAAATGAAGACATTCTATACTTTATAAGTAAATAGTCCAAACACAACACTGTGCATTCCTTTGTGACAAAGGACAGAAAAAGTACCTGCAGCTAGACAGCACTATTCCAATGAGGCTAAGATACACATGGGAGTTTGGCTAATAAGGGTGCAGAAAAGCGCTGGGTGGAAAGAGAATTGAACTGACCTGAAGCATTGCTGAAAAGCTAACCTAAATCTATGGAAAGACAGATCTTGATTTTACCCCTCATTTAGGTTTGGCCAGATACTAAGCTGGTTCAAACTGGCACAGCAACCCTGACTTCAACAGTGTTACATCCACTTAAACAGTTGAGAACTGTCATATCCAACATTATTTCTCCAAAGCACTGTCAGAAATTCTTTCTAATCAATTTAACCTATTTTCACTGTGAAACATGGTGTCAGCTACTTGGCCAAATTGCTCTAAGGCCTTGATGTCCAAAGATCTGCTTCAGTTCTGCAAGAAAATGAAAAAAAAAAACATTGCTATGCCAGATGAGTTTTTACTAAAAAAGGGAAACATTGAAATCAGTTATGTAAATGCTGCTATAAAGGACATGTGTAATCAAAACGTATAATCTCAAAGTGATCTTCCTTCTTCCTCTGCCTGCTGCCCTGCTCTAAATCTCTTTTTAAATAAGTATCTTTTACATCATATTTATCAGGCAATCAGTAGAAGAACTAGGGGAAAAGCACAGTAAAGGTGAAGTCCTCTCTACTGAGAGACAAAGTTCAGTCCCAAGTCCTTAATTTCAAACTCCATTCATTTGCCCTGTGACGGGAGGCCATGCTTCTCCTAACCACTGATGTGAACTCTTTTCCCTTTACTCCAAGCAGATTAGAGGATCCTCTCTAAATTCTGTATAAGGAAGGAAAACCCACGAATAAAATACATCTCTCATTTTTCTACACAAATTTTTGGTCATGCCTCCAACCAGAAGCTTGTTAACTTTCACAGACTAGATGGGACTACTGTGGGTAATTAAGCCAGTCTCGTGAACATCCCAGCTTTTAGTAGTTTTCTGAATTAATCCTTCTTCAGAGAATAAAAACCAGAATAACACAACCAGCTGATTTTGATTTTAGAGCTGTCAGAATTGAAAAGCTACAACAATCTTGTCCTCAATTTCTCCATTATGATCCATTTTTTTAAGTCCTGAATTGTGTCAACACAATATAATGTACCTACGAACACCAATCTGATAGTCAGAGGCAATGAAGAGGTAACATGACCTCCTCCTCACTTTTATCTGAGAAGCTCCTGTTTGTGTCCAATTAATGATAACTGGAATTCAGTCTCACAATTATATCTCTATGTTTTCCTCTGAGTTTCTTTCAGAGTGAACTACTCTCATGTATCAATATGGATGCTCCTGTTCTTTATTACTAGATAGATTTAATATAAACAAATCTAAAGCTACACATATGTGACTGTGACTAACTGCATGAAATTATATTTTATAATATTTTCAAGCATATAGTTTTGGTATTTATTTTCCAGATGCTCCTGTTGATTTGACCATAAAAATTAGTAACATCAGCAGTACATCTTGACTGTTTGTGAGATCCTGTAATACTGCAGAACTACCTTGAATGCTCCTCCCAAAAAAAAAAAAAAGAGAGAAATCTCTGCCTTATGAAAAGTAGCAGCATAGGTGGTCCAAATCTCAGTCCAACCATATGGAAAGAACCCTGCGTAGCCAAAACTTACTACCGCTCCCACAGAACTGAAAGGCAAATGGGCACAAGCAAGAATTTCATACACATATTCATATCATCACTCACCCATGTAGCCATGCTTCAGTACATAAAAGTCACTGCCAAGTATGCAGAGCTCACCATCTTTATGTACATGCCCACTCTCTACATCTAGATTAAAGAAACCTGAAAAACTGTACATTTACAGATCAAGATTTGGTTTAAGGTATATTTTGAATCTTTATAGTCCAAACCTTTTCTGATTATTTTTATTAAATGTGCTTATTTTAAATTAAAACATTGGAAGACGGACATGGCAAGCTTATCTGAAATTTAAAGTAAAACTCATGATCTTAATTTACTTTACGCAAACACTTAAATAATTGCAAATCTTTTGGGAACAAATTCAGGAAACAAGCCTTGATCTTCTGAAATTTATCCCACATATATAGTTGTCAGCCTCACTAGCTACCATGTTCTCAGTGTTACAGAGATTGCTATTCACTTGGATGTTGAATTTCACTAGTCAAAGGTGACTTTTCATTATGTGTAATGAAAGAAGGGAGACTTCACTTTTTGTTTAAATCTCGCAGCACCTATAGCTGTTTTACTGTTTGCTTCTTAGAAGACCAATTTAGCTAAATCTTGATTCAAGTGGTGTGTTCATAATCAAATGCTGTCTAAAGAGATCTCTACATAGGACCACATAAGTGAGCAAAAACACAGTATTAATATTCCTTACTGGAAAGAAGTACCAATCACACAATCTTCCTGTAGCATACCATTTACTCTTAAGATTTTAAAACAGCATAGACAAAGAGTAAGCTAGTGTACTACATCCACACCTCCAGAAGACCAGCCTCAGAGCCAACGGTCACTGTTCTGCGGGGCACCACAACTGACCCACTCAGAGATGGTGGGTACAGTTACACAAGGTACTCTTGTAGAGTTTATTCTACACAAGTTATTCTTCTGACAGTAAACAGATTTGATTTTTTAATTATTATTATTTATTAATATTATTATTATTCCAGACCTTATAGCATAGCTTACTCAATGCCTGTTGTGCCATGGAGGTTTTTACAATTCTGCCCCACAAAGAGGAGCATCAATGAAGCTACTGGAAGAAATAACTACAAAATGGAAGCAGAAGTGAGCAGCCAGAGGTAGGAGAGGGAAGAAGTTTCTTCAGCTGGTTTATGTGACAAGCCTGATGCATCAGAAAGTATGCCCTTAGAGCAACTGCTCTTAAATAGTACTCAGCTTGAAGACATAGAAAAGAAAAAAGAAAGCACGTGCCAGAAAGCTCATCTATTATACCCAGCTGTATTAACTAGTCTTAGAAACAGTGGCATTTCTACAAAGCTTGCCTCTTATTTCTTTTAGACAACTGCTCTACAGCAACTCTGTTATATATGCATTCTTGTGTGCCCACATATATACCTATACGCTCTCCACTGCAAACATCATTATCCGCCTGATAAATACGCTCCATCTGACAGCCTTGCATCAAGGACAGGTTCAAACAGAAGAGAATTTCAGCAGAACTCACTAGTGAGCTTATTAGCAGACCACGGAAGAATTACTGGTTTGCTGTGAGAATTGAAAAAATAAGCACTTGCATTTTAAGTAACATAAAATACCATTAGGTTTTATTCTCCTTTATCTGTCAGAAAAACACGTGAACTATTACACCTTTTGCACATTTGCCTTGAAAGAACCTAGAAGAGGTAAGAAGAGCTACATAAGGAATTAGAAGCAGACTGCATTTTGATTTTTAGCTCCTTTTTAACACTACTGATAATCAGCTTCTTGTCTAAACCAAAGAACTTAAAATACAGTTTGACTTCAAGGCATTTTTTATGTTGCTAATCAAAACATGCTGGCTAATATGCATTCCTTGATTAATGTTCTTCTCTATTTAAAACCAAATGTGATTAGCTTAAATGCAAATATTTAAACATCACTATAATTAATATTTTGAAAAGTCTAATGCACAATTTCTTTAAATGGGTTTTCTTTATATTTCTTTAAATTAAACGTCTAAAGTGACTGTCACTGTATTGTGATATGGAAGACTTAGATATGCTATTATTATTGAAGATTTGATCCTAAAAATATGAACATTATGTTAGCTTAAGACACAAAGACAAGCCTCCATGCTGACAAGCAAAATTTTCAAGCCCTATTTGCAGCACTAATTTGCAATTAGAATTTTTACTGAAGACCATTCAAAACTGGGTTTTTATCACAATAATTAGCTAAACTTTGCTTTTTTTGTATGTGAAACATCTTGAGAAAAATAACTTCAATTCCCTGACCTCCATTCCCATCGCTTCTCCTCTCCACCTCTCCCTTCCAACAGCTTTAGCAGAGCACATGTTGTGCAAAGAGGAAGGAGAGAAGCTATTTCTAGAATCTCTGCTAAACATGAACAGAAAATGTAATTTTATTAGCTAGCATTGTCTGAAGCACTGAACTACCTTACAGTGCCATATTAAATGGCTCTACCCTTTAGCAGTGCTCACACTGGCTCCCTTGCATATATACGAGTTACTTTAACTTTTCAGTTTGATGCAATTTTATTTAAAGACTGATGAAAAAAACTGACAACCTTGCTTCTCTTGGGTTGTGGATACCAGAGACTTGAGGAAACACTGTATATTACAGTTTTGCCAAAACTAAAAAAGGAAGGGAAAAAATTGAAATTAATTCTCCTTTTCAAATTCCTCTCTTAGTCAGGTACTCAAATTCCTCAAGACTACATCCATAGCAGCAAGTTAAATGTGCTTGGGACTGTTGTCTGGCCAAATTAAGACCCCTGTCCTGTGTCCATACAACCACAGCACACTCCCAATTCTGCCTTCCAATATATGTGTGAGGCATACTTCTTACTGGGAACTGTCCCCAGTCCATGCTGATTCTCAAAACATGCCTGGGAATTAATTATTTGGAAGTTGTCATGAGCTAAATGCACGCCAAAGACTGCTCTAACAGTTTAATAGTAGAGACTCCCAGTTTGCCTGGGAACACTTGTCATCAGTCTAGATGCAAACAGACAAGATATTGATTCAGTGTGTAACAAAATGTTGACAGCCTTTGGTGAAACTCTGTAGGAAAAACAGTTATGCAAGCTTGAAAAGCCATATGTGCTCACATACAGTATTTGCACGGATTTGTGTCAGAAGAGTTTATTCTCTCAATCCATCCCTATTCTAAATGAAAACTTAATCTTTGGTTGTCAATCAGCTGTGAAGATGCAGGTAGATAGATCGTATTTATAAACCAAATCTATATTTATTGATCATCTGTGAAGCAAAGCAGAATTCCTCAGTCAGAACACCAGCTCTGCAGTGGTTTTGTCAGGCACATACTCAGGATTTTTTTAATAAATCTACGAAGTACCTGTCAATTTCTGGCTGACTCCAAATTATGCAGTATTTCCTATGAATGTTGTTTTCCCTCCCTAGTTTCTTTCAGTCTTCTGCTGTCTCCTTAAGGAGAGTCTCTTTCTCTTAACTCTTTTCACCCTCATCTTATGGATTCTCTTTTAAAAAACAGTGCTTAGTGGATGTTTCCATTGTCTCATAAAAAGGTATTTCAGGTATATTACTTTAGGTTTTCAGGTATATTACTTTATATTACATCTGATAGTCTGTTGAACAACTGAGCTTCAGGTTCCCACTCCATCAGCCCATGATGAAATATTTAACTTTCTTTCACCTAGAAACAGCAATGTATGGAAGCTGAGGCACACTGAACATTGCAAACCATTCTCATATTTTCTCTACCTTGCTTGTTATCAAGTTATTTCTTCTCCTTGACAGTTAACATCTCTTAATGTCCACCATCACCTCATTTATCTTCTGTTCTGACCACATCTTACCTTCTCCCCCTTTGCTCATTGACAGTGTCTTCTGACAAATATCTATTTAACTTCCCAGGACAGAGGTTACACAGTGGCCATCCCAGACATTAATTGAGAATGTAGGAAAAGCAGAAACTTAAGTGCAGATGTTGATATGAAAGGCTTATCTTGCTCAATTATTTGGACAGGACTCTGAATCCAGGAGATATGTCTGGAGGATAAAGGAAGACTCCAAACTAAGAAAAATGGGAGATTTAATGAAGATGGAGAGAATAATACACAGAAATGAGGAATACTCAGACATGAGACTGGTAAGGAAGGAGCTTACTTTGGAATACTGCTCTCTCTCTACTCATGCAGACATAGTAAATGCGTACTTCCATTTTGTTCTTGGAGACATTGCTCCAGCAATACAATCAGTGGTTGAATCTGTTTTAGAGCAGCAAATCTACATATTTATTAAAGTATTGTAACAAAATATTAACAGAATATTAATTAAAAATTGTCAGAGGACAATTTTTATCATTTAAAATCTCTCTGACCAATAACCTCTCACATAGGGCTTCTAAGCTGAATGAAGACTCAAGAATTTATTGAAACAAACTCAGAATCACAGAATCATTTAGGTTGGAAAAGACCTTCAAGATTATCAAGTCCAACTTTGTCATAATTTACTCAAACTGCCTTCTATTTGAGGGCGGATAAGTTATTTTCATAGTGAGCCTGAATGGCTGGGTTTCTTAATACACGAAGTCACATTCAAGATTATAGCAGTCATGACAGCTTCAAAGTGAATCACAGAAGTAACTTTTGACATATTTCAGGATTTTCAAATGCATTTTTTAGATCATCCATGGAAGTAATTTACTAAGCAAGACGTGCGCACGTATGTTTGTGTGCACATGAATATACACATTTGCAAACTGTGAGGACTGAGGCTGAGACACAGAGAAATCTCAAAGAATAGGCCAACTTTTAGAATTAACTATCCATATATTACTTTCAGTATTTGTGAGATGGACAACAATCAAAGATCTCAAAGCACACAGGTAAAATATAAGTTATTTTCTCATTTTGTTAATGGCAAAACAAATTATGGCCATTTTATTTTCACAGTTACAGGCTGTTAAAATTACTGAAGTTAGGAGTTTAGCTCATGTAGAGCTACCCACAGCTACCGTTAGAAATGCATCTGTAATTCAGCATCAGAAAAGTTCTTCCATATTAAGATGTCAGAGATCATCGTTTATGCACTGGCTGCTTCCCAGAATAATCAGACCTTTGGCCATTCTAGTGGAGAAGAGACTAATGCCATGTTTTTCAGTCATTACTTGTTTCTTCTAGTAAAATGTGATTAGTTCCCTGCAGCAGTGGAGTGCGTCCTATCAAATCACAGCATGAAAATTAGTTATTTAAATCTATGCAAACAAGAAATACAATGACATTTTGTTTCAGCTCTCATCAGTCTTCCCAACTCCACAGACAATTAATGTGCCCTGCCCGGTACTTTTTTTTTTTCTTTTTTAAACTATAGTAACCATTAGGTATTAATACTTTCTGTTCAAATCCCATCCTTTTATGCTTACATAGGTCAGTTTATAGCACCAAAACCTTGCCTGAGTGGATGTTGATATCACCAGTGCTGTCTTAAAACTCCCAGTCCACACAAAGACACATAAAGCACAAGAGTTATTTAACCACATATCATATATATTCAAATGCAGTAATTTTACAAATTTTAAAGAATAATGGAATTGATTCGAATTGGGTGAGACATTTCAGATTCCCTCCTGCACTCTGGAGCTAAGAAAAAGAAAAGATTAAGTTATCTTAAATGTACTAATCTAAAAATTAAATGAAAGCATTAACCTCCAATTTTTGCTCCAAAGAAGTCCGTCAGGAAAGAAAAGTCTTTCAGTCCTATACACTGAGAAAATTTTGTCTAGAGTGTAACAACAATTTCAGACCGACAAGAAGGGGATCATGGCCAGCTGAGCATCTGTGGATGGAGACAAGCAGCCTTGCCGTAGCCAGAAAACTGTGCACAGAATGGCACGAAGAAAGGCTTTTTTTGTTTTTCTCATTTTCTTTTTTTCTTTTATTTTTTTTTAAGTAGCTACAGAGAACCTGGTATCCATGACTAAACAGCTCCAGTGACCCTAACAGCATGAGCAAACAGCATAAATCCAGCACAGTCCATAGGTCAGAGCACTATGTGCAGAGCCTGCTTTAGATGTTGGCATTCCAGTGTGATTCCAGAAGTGATGGTTTTGCTGCTCTCACAGCTCCGCATTTTACTAGCAATTACCCAGTTTTGGGGTACATAAGCCAAATTTGCTTGTCTAGTTAGATTATTCTTTCTATTGCTGTTTCTATTTCTAAAAATCAGTGAAAAGAAACAAAAATACTATTTTTTTTTTTTCCCTCCCCAAGGTGATGCAGGATAGGGGTTTTACAAAAGGAGCATAGAACATAATGTGTATTTCAAGCAACTACAGAGGAGGGCTTTTTCCTTTGGAGTGCTCTCAGACCTCCACACTGTATGGGAATTAAGGAGCTCAGCACTTTGCATTAACAGGCCCTAGAATCATTAAATAATTGCCAACCAGGATAATAATTACTCTGACTTGCAAATCTACATACTTCACAGAGGTGGAAAGGATCTGAGAGAACAAAGAGGACACCAGTGGAAATTGTGAAAATACCAAGTGACCATTATCTGTCTTAGAGGCATCTTTCGTACTTTCCCCATTCTGCATTTTTACAACTATTATATATTCATAGCTGACAAAATCCACAGTCTGGGACAAAGAAAATAAAAAGAAGTTTAACACAATGCCTGTCTAAAAATTAGATTTAATGAAGTGCCTACTGTGGATTTATTTCCTGATGTTCTTCTGTGGTAATAAACCCACATCCCTTAACACACTTGGAAGGCAAACAAAAATTAAACCAAGAAGTTTCTTGGCTGCCATCTGCTGTTCAAAACTTTTCTTTCACACAGAAGAAAGAACAAATGCAAAGAACCTACACCAATGTCTCCAAGTTTTCTCCTTTCCTTTACTTTCCTTGGATAAAAACAGTGTCTTTGGAATGCAGTTAAAAACCACTGTATTTTGTAAGGATTCTGCATATATACTCAATAATTAATCAGCACCATGAATGAAGAAGGCAAAAGCTTGAATACTTAATGACACACTGGCTTAGGAAAAATACAGTGAAAAACTGTATTCATTAAAAAGTTCTCTCTACTAACTCACTGCAGAATACTAGAGAACGATTTGATTATGCAGCAATAAGACTGCGCTAGGGCAGAGACTGAAAAACAAAATACAAGCAAGATGTCTGCCTCCCTTTTTCTCATAGCTTTGCTTTATTACTAAAGTAAGCCTGACAATATATTTATTTCATTCTCTTTCACTTTCAGAACTACCTAGATATCTCCTTTTCAAATCCTGTGCCTCACTTCCCACTTCTTCTCTGTCCCAGAGAAGCTACTATGATACTGGGAATCTAATGAGTAAGACAGGTGCAATGAAAGAGGAATCTCCTCTACATCTGACTTATAAGAGGACTTGGAAATTAGTCTTAAATGAAACAATGACAAGTTGTCACAGTTTATGACAAAAGCTGAAGGGACTACCATCTGCAGTAAAGCAGAACCAGGAGTCTACAGAGAAACCTCAGGCATGCTAGGAGTAAGACATCTGAAATCATAGAATAACAATCATTAGGGTTGGAAAAGACCTCCAAGATCATCTGGTCCAACCACCGCCCTACCACCAATATCACCCACTAAACCATGTCCCTAAGCACCACGTCCAATCTTTCCTTAAACACCCCCACGGATGGTGACACCACCACTTCCCAGGGCAACCCATCCCAATGCCTGACTGCTCTTGCTGAGAAGAAATTTCTCCTCATTTCCAACCTGAACTTCCCCTGGCGCAACTTGAGGCCATTCCCTCTAGTCCTATCACTAGTTACCTGTGAGAAGAGGCCGACCCCCAGCTCCCCACAGCTTCCTTTCAGGCAGTTGTAGGGAGCAATGAGGTCTCCCCTGAGCCTCCTCGTCTCCAGACTAAACAACCCCAGTTCCCTCAGCCACTCCCCACAGGACTTGTGCTCCAGGCCCTTCACCAGCTTCATAGCCCTTTTAAGGATGGGCTCCAGGGCCTCGATGTCCTTCTTGTAGTGAGAGGCCCAAAGCTGAACACAGTACTTGAGGTGTGGCCTCACCAAAGCAGAGCGCAGGGGGACAATCACCTTCCTGGTCCTGCTGGCTGCACTGTTTCTGATACAAGCCAGGATGCTGTTGGCGTTCTTGGCCACCTGGGCACACTGCTGGCTCATGTCCAGGCAACCATTGACCAACACCCCCAGATCCTTTTCCTCTGCACAGCTTTCCAGCCACTCTCCCCCAAGCCTGTAGCGCTGCATGGGGTTGTTGTGGCCAAAGTGCAGGAAAGTTCATGTTTGGAAAACAGTATTTCTAAGATTGCCAGTCAAAAGGTCACAAGACTACAACATATATATGCACACATAATTTGACCATGTACTTCTCAGTCTTCAGGGAGCAAACTGTTCACTTCTTCTCATACAAATGTATCACATGATAGAATAACTTTTCAAGAATGGTCATAGAGTATGACAACTTAGATTACAACACACACAAAAAAGTAATGGGTGTAGAATGGTACTAACAGATGATTTAGTAGTAGCTGCAGCTTTCATTAAGTCTTTCCCCTATTCTTTGGTTCCCTTCAGTATTCCTCAAAGTTCAGAGTAGTCTACAGGAAAGTAATGTTAATCTGGAATCAGCCTACTAAGGTGTATGATACTCGGCAAAACATGGCAGGAGAATGCAAGCAGGTCAGGGCTCATTCTGTACTATACAGGAGAAAAAAAAAAGAAAAAAAAAAAGAAAAGGAAAAGAAAAAAAAAACATCCTGAGCACAATAAGAAGTGAGAAGCAAGAAAAAGCACATCATGGTTTCTGCACTGCATTCAGGTCATTTAGAAAAACATTTCAGAGGTTCTTTAGTAAATTAAGAGCTGCCAAAAATACCAATGGATGTCTTTACAAGCCAGCTCCCAGACCGTGGTCAGTGATGTAATTATCTTTGTTCTGTAGTTCCAGGAAAAGGAAAATGTGGATGAACTTGGTACTTAGACCTACCTGGTTTGAAATGGGGTAAGGAGTGGACTCCAGGCCACGTATCTTCATTTGGTGTTCCAAGTACCTGTACACAAAAGGAAAAAAAAGAAAAAAGGAAAAAAAAAACACATACAACATGTTTTAGTGGAAAATACTTGACAATTCATAGCACTGCATTCTTCCAAGGAGTTCAAAGTAACTTACAATCTAAACTTTAAATAGGCTTAATTATCGGGGGTACAAAAAGTTAAACAGTTTCCATGTTTATGAGGTACCAGTGGAGTAAGTAAAGGACATAACAGTGCTGTGTTTGTGTTAGATTGCTTGTTTGACCAATACTTGTTCCCACTGACAAGTTCAAGCTATTTGCATGTCAAAGAACACTGATGTTACCAAGGCTAGATTTTTACCTCAGTAATAATTTCAATCCTTGTAAATTTTAATAAGCTGAACAGACACCTAACAGATGTCAGGATAGATACGCAAGTGGTAAAGCAGATGACCAAGAGCATGGCATGAACAAAGAATGCACAGAGAAGAGCTGTAATTTCAAATTGATATAGTAAGCATAAAACCAGTAAATTTTTAGAAAATACAGATGTTATTGACTCATGCATTATCTTTTGTTTCTATTCACTTCAACTGTCCCCCTTGTAGTGTAAATGAGACTACTTTCAGCAGCAGTGCTTAAGACTTCTCATGTACATCTTATATATACTCTGCTCACATGAAAAGTTCAACCCCATGTGTTTTCGGCACAAATAATAAGTTAATTGAAAGAACTGCTGTAATTAATCCTTCCAAAACTGTTTTTGCTTCATGCAACATAACTGACAAGACTTGCAACAGTAGAGCTGGGAGGAACATCTAAAATAGCAGCTCTAAAAGTGGGTTTCTGAGTGAGATGGGGAATTTGTTATTTCCTCAGAGCCTCCTTGTTACAAATCTTCATACAATTTCTAACATGAATCAAAATTCTAGGGACTGTTTTCAAGATTTGCTATTGCAAACAGCAATAGCTCAGGCCCTGGAATAAAAGGCTGATATTATGGAGTGAAAGCATTTCACACCAGTATGGCACTTGTTTTGCACTGTCATAAATGTACAAAAACTCTCTGCAAGCCCTGCCTCTACTTGCACTGTAGATCTTCTGAATAAATCTTTCGGGCCTGCACAGATTGCATCTCCGTGACATTGTGTGGTCACTTACACCAGCACAAAATAGCTACATAAACATTTGTTCTTATCTATAAATTAAAGCTTTAAAAATTCTTAGAAGAAAGACTAGGAAGCTGGAGCACAAATAAAAGTCTGTTCACTCTGTCATAAATTTATTTTATAACATTATGAAATTGGCTTAAAGACTTAAGTTAGAAATAGTGACTTCTTAAACGGAATCAACTCTTACCTGCAAGGTGAGTTTTATGACTCTAGGGCCTCAAGTTTGTTAAGCAGTTTGCAATACTTACATGTTTCTAATATAAGAATAATATTGTGAAGATGCTTCTACACCATACATAATACCTCAAATACAAGAAACTACAACTAAATTGAACTGTTTGTATGATAGCACGAATTGAAAGTGGAGCACTAAGGTGTCAGAGAAACAAAGACAACAAACACTATCAGTTCAATTAGACAATATATGTACATGTGGTTATTTGGAGATGCAAGTTCACTGATTGTATTTGTAAATATTATTTCCAGAACGTCGCTTTCGGTACTTGTGAAACAAGACTTAATCAGCATTTGAATAAGGTAAACCTGGCCCTTCAACCCTGATTCATCACAACACCAGTATTCTCTTCATTATTGCTATTAAGGAGAGAATAGTGCTCTGATTAAGCATAAAAGAAGTTCAGAGATACTGTTGACCCACTATGTTATGATTAAATCAATTTGCTTTTGCAAATAACTTTCACCTGGCTTCTGTATAAATGAAGCTGCTGGCACCAAGCATCTCCCAGGCCAGGAGGGGGAGCCCGTGTATTAGAAAAAGAGATTCTTCATTCCTCTCGGTTTAAATTGAGAAAAACCGTCATCAACTTTGCAGCCCCCCTTAGCAAGTCAAAGTAATACTCTCTCACAAAATGCTGTGAATATAATAAAATTAGCCACGTCCTTCCAAATGCATGCTTGCTATCATCTTGTATTTTAGATGAGACGTAAGCAACTAAGGCACTGTACAGGTGAGTATTAAAACTCACTAACAAAATCTGAAACTTTCAGTGAAAGATGGAATCTTTATTAGACCAATTTAATGTAGAACTTGAAGATATGAAATGAATTATTCTGATGTTCAAAGTAACATTAGGCATAGCAGCAGAAGGCTTGATGGGACATCACTTTTGTAATGACTCAGTTTTCTGTGACTCACAGGGTTTTGTTTTTTTTTGTTTCACCAGTTTTCCAATCCATTTCTTTAATAATATTCCAGCACATCTGCTGTTATAGTGTTTATGAGCCAGCTATGAACGAGTTCTGTGCAATGGAGTACTCAAACTGCCTACAACATTTATACCTTCTGTCAAGGGTAGCAGTCAGTTTAGAAACAAGCAGGTTTTCCTATCGTCTAAATGCCTACCATTTACAGGTAAGGGCAGCTGGTAGTCCAGGCAATGATCCAGACACTGTATTTCAATTCTTTGTACAAACACTATAAAGATCATCCTTATTCTATTACACTTTTTAACATGTACAATGCAGATATTCACAATATGTGACTATCAATCAACAAACAAGGAGAAGGCAGCAGGGAAACAATGGTGTTTTTAATAAGATGAAACAGTCTCTGTCCAGGGGTATGTCAACATAAAGCAATTGGTAAGCAGCACCTTCCACAAGTGTTGCTTCTAAGCAGCAATCAATCCCATTTTGATGAGGTGGGATTAGGCAACTTAAAGTACTGAGTTTTGACACCTGCTATAAACAAAGCAATGTAGAATCCATGTAACACCACAGCGGAGAAAGATCTGCCTTGGCTTGCAAAAGATAATTATGGGACCAACATGGAAGAGGAAAGGAGAGCCCAACAATCTTCTGGCTTTGCTCTAAAACACTGTCCCTTAGCAGTTAAGAGTCCAGACCTGAACACAGGCAACATCTTGGCACTGCAGAAAGGCATCTAACCAACTATATGAGGCATCTGGCTGTAGCAAACCACTAGCCTGCCAGTGCCTGAGAATGAACCTAACCTTGCAACTACTGGTGGAAGTGGAAGATACAAAAGATACAGCAGCCCAGGACAGCCACCTAACACCAGGAGCTGTCATTTTAGTATAAGGTTGACCTTCCAGCCCCAACTATCTCTTCATGGGCAACCACTTCTCATCCCACGCATGTCACCTAGAGTTCTCCCTCTTCCACATTTTAACACTTTTTCTTTCAATTATGAGCCTGTTCAAAAAAACATGAAAATAACCGCTGCTGTCACAGCATTCAAGCCCAATGCAAGATTGGAAATAAGCTTTTATTTACCACTGGGAATTTTTTGGAAAAAATAACTTGTGTATTTTTTCTACTGATAATTTGCATATCAGCAAGGTAAACATTCAACTTGTATGCTTTTATGTCCTATTTTTAATTGAATTACTTATGCAAAAATAATCTACAATTCTCAAATTTGGAATCAATTTAGTGCTTGCCACAGGCCAAGAGGGTTATGGTTTCTGTAATGAAAACTCCAGACCCTCCTGGGATTTTTCTGCTCCACAATACACACAATTATAACATGAAGCACTCTGGACTCATTTATTCCTTAACAAACAAGATAAAATGACCTTAATTTGTCATTTGAAATTTGCTGTTCAAAATCAGGATCAGATTCTGATCTAATTTGCATGGTGAGAAATCTATTTATATGAAAATAACAGATTTATAATACATCAGGGTACTGAGGGCCAAATACCCTCACTGCCAGTTGACATTGTACCGGTTTGGCAGCAGCAATATACAGAAAGTTATGAAAACAGAACCTGCTGTTCAAACCTCCATATACAAGCATAATATAGAAAGATTGTCCAGGAAACACAACACAAATGCATTAAGGTCTACTCCATTGCTGTAACTTTTTGATAAAAGTCTTGCTTGCTTTTTCCATCTGATTTTACAAAGACTCATCATTCACCTAATTAACGTGCTCCCTTGTGTCCAAGGGAATCATTATTTTATGGTAAGCATTATGCCAGTCCATCAACACAATTAGTCATGTTGTCCTGCATTCTGCTTCGAAAGCATTCCCTGTTACTGCCATGTAATAAGGTCATTCTGGGTAACAGTTTGTCCGGAGAAGCCATCTGAATCGCTTGTGAGATGAGCAGCAGCACACATCTTTCCCAAGTACTGGCATAATTAGTGAAGAATAAGTATTTCCATTTCTACTACAACTTTTGAATATATGAAGCTGTATATTATTGAAATAGTGCTTTCATTCTTTGTTAAATATGGTGATACTCAAGAAGGGCAATGGTCTGGATTTCAACAAGACAAAGAATGTGCAGCCAGTGGTATTATTCAGGGTTTTCTAGCAACAGAGCAGAATGAAAAACAAGATCAGCATGCAAATGAGATGTTTTTCCTTAGACAAAATTTATGGAAATCAGGCTGAGCAATTTGCTGAATTTTCAAGTCTTTTTTGTGTTAGGTCAACTTGGTGAATAAATAAAGTTCAGTCAAAAAATTTCAGGACAGTGAATTCTATTTTTTTTCAATAAAAATATGCTTGTGTTGAAAAAGACCTTAGAATTTTAACTAGAACAAGTTACAAGCTGTATGTAATTTATATTTATTTATTTATTTATTTTACTTTATTTTTCCTTCCAAAGGTCATCAAGGTTTCTGTTCCAGTCTTCTTATTTGCCAAGTAAAACACACTGCATTTAGGGCATGCCCTTGGCTCTGAGACACCACAGTAGATTGTATCTGTCTAAGGAACTGAACTTAATAAAGAGAGTAAGAGAATAAGTACAGCAGAGCCATTTCCAAATCAGCAATCTCTTTCTTTTTAGTGGTATTTGGTTGTTCTATTTTTCACCAAAAATCTGCTATTTTCTCCCAAACCATACATTCCTAGTGAAACTTCAACTTAGTTTTAGTTTTTTTTCTTTTCTTTTTAAAACTTTTCATTTTAGTTAGACAAAAGTCAGTTACTGGTTGAGATTTTTGAGAAGCTGTGCAAGTCCAAGGTTTCTCTATAGGTTCTCGACCACTCATTGAGCTACCTCTGAACATGGAATTCCCCATCCATTCTGGAATCTCTCTCTCTCCCAGCCTTCCCTGGCGATAAGCCATTTGCACTGGTGGTCCAACTAGTGCTGCATTCCCCTCCTGAGGGCTCCCTGGTAGATAGACCTTAATCACAGCTTCCACCATCAGGGAAAGGCTTTATTACCATCTGATAATGTCAGTGAGCACAAAGAGCAGTAGTGAGGACTGAAGGAGCAACTTTGTCCTTCAGCTTAGCATTCTGCCTAATGGGTAAAAAAAAATTCAGTAACTATTTGTGTATTATGCATGCTGACTCAGCCTCTGCTGACTGACAACTGCAGCTATGCTCCCTTCGACACTCTGCTGGGCACACTGGATGACAGCTGAGTGTCAAGTTTAATATCCAAAAGATAGAGACAAAAATGGAATTGTCTCAGTATCAGTCTTTTATTCACATCAGGAGCTTAGCTCTTTAGTTTCCTTAAGGGAAAATAAATCTATCAGTTTGTGTAATGCACTTACACATTTGTTAGAGGACGAACATATTTTAACTTAGGGAAGGCACTGGTTATTCCAGGATTCCTAGCTGGAATGAGAGTCACCCTACTTTTATCTACAGTAAAAGTCGATCAGCTAGGATAACAATATATTTATTTGGATTCCCAAAAAATAAGAACCTATTCATTGTCCTTGAGATTTAAAATATTGAAACCCTACTTCCTCAAATAAATGGCAAAAAGTACATACAATCCCTCATCTGGTAATTCCCATAAGTTCAAAATTAAAACAACTAAACTGAGACTGTGTGATCAAGGCACAGTCTCCCCCCACCCCCACCCCGTCATGGAAAACACTTGTTCAGAGCCTGAAACCTTTCTTTTATTATTTTTATTGTATTTATAAATTTTGGTGTTGTCTTTTTTTTTTTTTTTCCAATCAATTGTCATCAAAGCATTCCCTCATTATTCCCATACAGGTAAGAAAGAAAATACCAGCCAAACAGAGATGCAACATATTAAACATACAGAAAATGAGGTAATGTAGCTTAGTTAGCACGATTCCTCTCCAGAAAAAAAAGGACCTGCCAATTCTTTACTGACAAAATCAGACTTTCAAACTTATTTTTCTGTATAAAACAGGTTGTATTTTTGGTTCCTTATGTCCCTTTAAAATTACAAAATCATAAGAAATCCTAAAGAGATGATAGCTAGTAAAAGGAAAAATAAATTCAACAGCCACCATTTTGTATGGTAATAAGTAACAGAATATATTTAATGTGATCTGCATTCATTCATGACTTCAAATGAGAATACAGAATTTAAGAGGAAAAAAAAGGTTAGAAAACAAGTTGATCAGAGTATTTATTTTTCAAGTTAATTTGTTAATGATAAAAGCATTGTGTTATCAAAAATAAAGAAAAAACTCTAACCATGAAATTATTTCAAGAAAAGAGAGAAGGCACAGCTCACCAAACTAATAAGCTTGTTTCTCCTGCACAATAAAGTGACACTGTTTTATGAAAAACAAAAGTTCCCAAGGCTTATTCTCTAAGGTGAAAAAAGAACCAGCAAAAACAGAACCATGTGCACCTACAATCAAAGGCTGACTCCTTCAGGCATTAAGTGGAATATCATCATTGCATTATAAAAGGGTAATAAAAACATTTGCTTTGAGCATATGGAGTGATGTATGATGAAGCTAGCTTCAAAAACATTTAGGTAATGTGCCAGTATGGATGAGGGAAGCAAAACATGAAATTAATATCAACATTCCCACAAAATCTTAACAAAACACATTAATTAAAAAAAAAAAATCAAGTTCAACTAATGTTTGTGTTTTTTAGCTCAGTCAAGGACCAAAAATGAGGTATTTGAAACAGTAAAGGACCCAACTGTTCTTGACATGCTTTTCCCCACAGAGGTAAAATGCAACGAAGTCTTGCCAGGAAACCTATTTAATATGTGATTTTTTCCAGCCTTACTTTGTGTATTTAAATGATATTTGAGTAGTTGCTTGCAGTGAACATTTAAATTTTCCCCAACGCTGTTTCCACTCTCTTTGCAGCAAAAGTAAACAAACTCAAAGTAAACAAACTTCATCCCCACCACAAGCAAAGCTCCCTCTTTTTGAGGGGCACTGGCAGAGACCGTTGCAAGTGTGCCAACAGGAGGGAGAAGCCAGGGCCTGGAGACTTCACAAGCACACTCCTCTGCCTCTGCAGAGCCAGGCTGTACGTACTGCCCTGCACCCAGAGGAGAAGCAGGAACAGAGCAGGCATCGAGACAGACCAAGCACTCCGCAAACCATCAGGACAGGATTAAATGAAATCCCCAGCCATACAACAAAGCACTACCGAGGTTTGATTTGTCATTGTCCTTAACTGCTTGGCCAAAACTCACCAGGAGTGAGTTTTGTATATCTAGTAGGTCCTTTCTGGAATAAATATTTTCTTTTGAATGACAGAAATAGCTCTGTCAATGAGATGACTCTTAGAAAGGAATTCTGTCCACAATCCCATCTAAACTAGAGAGAGAGGGACCAGAATCATTCCATCTAAATTTCACGATGAGACAAAAAAGGCAGTGTGAAACAGCTTGTACTGGGCTATAGCGTCCTCTTCCTAAAGCTTACCAGCACACATCACAACATCCTATTCTGGTAACTTTCTGCTTTCATAAGGGTTCACATGGTGGAAGAAAATGGTTTTTGATGTAGTGATTCTTAATAAAGCATTACTGTGAATGAAACAAATACCAAATACAGTAAGAAAACAAGATCTGACAAACTTCTTGTGAAAACAAAGGGGTCTATGCTGTAGAGAGAGGATCTTATCAGAGATATATATTATAGAGAGAGGAAATTATCAGTAAGGGGTGGGGAAAAAAGTCAAAATCCTGACAGATTGCACTTTCACTCAAATCAGTGAAAACATGCAACAATTTAATTTGAAACTGTAGGACATGCTAAAAGGAGACACTGTGTAGCTCCAAAGTTTCAAGAGGGCTCTTTGTGAGGGCTGCTCGAGGCCCAAATGGGATGAAGCAGCAGAACTGGGATCCTGTCCTCCTAGCTTTCCCAGCCACCTGTGCCAGGATAAGTCAGTGAAGTGGCTGAGTCTCCCTCTACCAACAATCAAATCGTCAAAATAAAAAATCCTAGACTTTTAAACTACGGCATCTGTTTTGGATCCGCAGAAGATAAAGCAGCTTGATAGGATGAGGCAGAGTCTTAGTAAAAAGAGAAGAGAATTTGAAAGCTTTTGTATGCCTCGAAGATGTGGATGGGGATAAGACTGGGAAGAGAACTCATGGATAAAACTACAGCTGACCTCAGCAGATTTCTCTCCCCTTCTTCCAAGGAGAGAAGCTTGCTCTTCTAGCATGGTCACTTGTGAGCAATCTAATAGCAGAGATGGACTTCACTAAGGAAGACCTTCACGACATTACATGTGAAAAAGCACCTGCTTCTGATTTCTGTGCTGATAGGTCTCTTCCTTACCATTTGGGAACAGAATTATTTCCTTCACTCTGAAGGAGAAGGAGCACAGTGATTGTCAGAAGGACCCCCTAGCTCACAAGTCATGCTTGTTTATGTATCCTGTAAAATATGCTCTGATTTACAGTGTACTGAAAGGTATGTATTGTGCAGGTCTGATTTGCTATCCTGTTTGAATTGTAAAATCTTTGGAAGAACACATCCAAAGACAACCCTCTCCGAAATATGCTCTTTAAAGATTTCAAAGTTTTTTTAATTTATTTTTTTTCTAACTGACTTTTTTCTTTAAACCACAAAAGAAAAAAAAAGAAAAAAAAAAAGGAAATAAAAAGCCATAAGCCTGTGGGAGGCTTTTATGAAACACACTTCCACAAGCCCTGCTGTGCTGGCTCAGCAGCTGGTTCATTTGAATTCCTGGTATGCACTATACAGTTGTTGTTTTTTGTTGGTGGTGGTGGTGGTGATTTTGGTTTTTTTCTTTCTTTCTTTCTTCTTTGTTTTGTTTATTTATTTTGAAATGCTGGCTTATCAGAAAAACAATGCTGTTTTTGGAGCAAGCACCACTGTCCAATCTCAGTGCCATGGACAAAGATACACCCTTTCATTTGGATACCTAAAGGCTTAAAGCCAGACATCTTATTTAAATAACACACCTAATTTATGCAAATTCCTGTGAATCACCATAAAATTAGTAAATAAAACACTTCTATTTAAAATAGAATGGCATTTCTTCAGTATTACATTGTTTAACTAAAACTATTTGACCAAATCAGCATGTTTAAGATCAGATCCATTCCTGACAAGTACCATCACCACACCAAGACCTGCCCCAACGGTTTAGTTTTCACAGAAACCAATCTACATTTTCGCAGAGCAAAATCCCACTCCGAGCAGTGAAGCACTCTACTTCTTTGATACTGGAAACCCTTCCTGCCTGGCCTGGTGCCCAGCCACAACACATCTGAGGAATGAGTGTATCTCATTATGACACTACACCAGGACCTGTCATTCCTCATGCACAAGCAACAACATATGCACGCACAATGGAAGCTCATTACATGACAGAAGTACCTTTGCAGTGCAAAGGAAAGCTGCTGTACTAAGTCAGATAGAATATCGTAGCTGAGCTAAGTGAACTGCTGAGTTCAGGGGCTTGAAAAAAAATGGTGATATCAAGAAAATTCTTTTTCTCCCCTAAGAATCCTTGGGAGATAATATATACCGAGACCTGTATATTTAGCCTGGTGCTCAGCATCACAGAACAGCATGATACTAGAACCAAATCAGATCATCCAGGAGTTTTCCAAGTCCTTATTTTGCCAACTAAGGTCTTGATTTTGCAATAATCTCAATTTTGAATAGATCCATGCAGCCACATGGTGCTCAGTGAAGCAGTGGGTATTCTGTCAAGTTTTTTTAGGCAGCCATTTGTTCACTCTGCGGTAAATGAAGGCAGCCAGTCATGCTGCCATTTGAAGAATGTGTGGGTCCAGGTGTTGCAATATTTCTGAAACAGTGAGTGCATTAATAATGAGCTCCAATTGTGTTGGGTATATGTGGCGGACATAAGTGCACTTCTGGATGTCTAAATATCCTGATGATTTCCTGCACTGAGCCTCATCAGAATTCCCAATTCAAATCACTTTTAAAAACATCTAACCTTATCACTAAAAACCACTTCAAGTGATTCAGTTTCAAGTGTGCCACCTACACCAAACTGCAGCACAATACTTGGTGCATTCAGAAATCATTCCAAACAGCAATATTTTGCTCCTATAAAAGCCAGAGTTTTATACTTCTGACTGTCCTTCTGAATCATAGGAACAAAACAGGCAAGCAGAATGAAAAATGGAAGTCTCCAAGTAGTGTAGAAAATTCTAACAATAAAAAATAAAAACTGGGGAAAATGCCAGCCTATCTTGATGGACAGGCACTGGCCAGAAAAGAAGCCAGGATATTTTAAGTAGGATCAGGGCAGAATACGAGGAAGATGCTAATTCTCATCCAGAACACAGTAAAATAAACAGGAAGGCTGTGGCTGAACATAACCTGTATCTTCCACTACAGCCTAATGAGCTAGCACACTGTACTTCAGAGCACATTGCAAGTCTCCAGTGAATTCTTCTCCAGAACATCTACCCATTTCCCTGGTGCCTTCTTTAGACACTTCCTTGGAAGTCCAGTAAGCATGATGGGCTCTTTTCCCTGACACCATGCCTAGATGTTCACATGGGTAAGAACCTGGAGACATACCAAATACATTAGACAACCACAGTAACATGGAGGTCCAGAACTTGCTTGCAGATGACAGATAACAGGAACTCCTCCTGGGGTCCACTACTCCGTTGCTGGATGCTGCTTGTGACCAGGATGATCAGTACATCCCTTTCAGATCGCTCTCTCCTCTCCTGCCACTCTCTCCGTAACACCAGAAGAATCCTGCTGCAGACTTCCCCAGTCTGACCAAAAAGTTCTGAGTTTTGGACAGTCAAGAAAGAGAAGTGGTACCCACAGTAACACCAAACACCTTGTGGCTGAAATTGAGGTGATTTTAGCCAATTATGTTTCTGTTTACCATTAAGTAGTAATGTATCTGTTGTCCTATTACAGTGTTGTTTCATTTGAGGAAAAACCACCATGTTATGTGGTTCTGAAATGACAATTTGAGAATACTTCTTTGATGAGAAATTCAAGGGGGAGGGTAGAGATACAAAGTGAGTTTTGAAAGAGTGCCAGATTTTGAGACTCAAATTTCCTGAAAATCGGGAACTGTGAGATTTAGCAATTTATTGATTATTTAGTAGCTGAAGTTTTAACAATCAGTTGGCAGGTGGCCTAAGACTTTTCATTTTGCTTATTTAAATGAAGGTGGAAGCAGGTGTCACTCAACTGGAAGAGGCAGCTGCACTCACAGCTTCAGTGAACCCATTTTTCTTTGACATTATTTCGCTCGGTAACTTTGTGCATGACTTCTGAGCTCTCCAAAACACCAGGCAAGAGGAATTAGGGTGTAGTCATCTACTGTTTCCATATGAACATGCTTTAAGCCACATACAAGCCAGCCACATTGGCAGTCTGCTCTTTGCAGACTCTCTTTTGGGCAAAAGGGAGAGACTTCCTTGGAGCTGCTGAAAAGCAACTGTTCCTCTCTACTCACCGGGGAAGGAGGCTGTGAAAGGGAGCTGTGAGGACTGGGGAAGATTTGTAGAACATACTGCTTACAACTCCAAAAGGAATTTGGAAGGCTTGCACCAAAACGATTGATGACAATATGTGAATGAATGAAGGCATATCCTGCTGCTTAACATATCTACGTATCCAGACCTGCTTAACACCTGCATTCCATGGTATACTCTTTCTCAGAAAACAAAACAAAACAACAACAACAACAAAACCCACAGACAAAGAAACAAGCAAAAAGCAGAGGGAGAAATGGATAGATAAATAAATAAATACTATGTGCAAATTCAGAAAAGAAAATTAGCACAGGCGTGACAAAGAACTTCTGAACCACTAATAGTCAGTAATGATGGAAAGGATGAGAAAGAATGGAGTTCCAGTTGCTTATCCACCACCCCCGACATATTAAGGTCCATATAAATGTATGGCCTGAAATACTGACAACATGAAAGGCTGAATAATGATTAGGGGTCAGGAACAAGAATATTAAAATGGCTATGTTCATTCTTTAACATGAGCAATGCTGCAATTATACGGAAAAAACACAACACTTCATAGGTAAGTTTTAAAGACCTCACTGAATTAGCACAAAGGGAGATGTTATACTAGTGAAACAAGGGTAACTAACTACACAAGTTAAAGAGAAAAATCAACCTCTCAACAGTGTAGGTGCAGTTGATCTCTTGAACTGTGTGAGGAATGCAGATTAGCAGCAGGATTTTATCATTAGGGAAGTTAAAAGGCCGCAAAAGCAACAAAAACATGAAAGCACTGGAAGATAATGTAAGGCAAAAGTGGTAGGAAGCTGCACTGAAAGTACTAGCACCAAATGAAGCCCAAAGAAGAGATGACTCTATTAGGAAACTGCAGTTTCACTATTCTGAGTTTTCAGCTACATTCACTGGTCTGATAAATATTCTTGATATGATATTGTACTGCATGGATTTCATGGAAAAACAAAAACAAAACAAACAAAAAACTATGTAAAACAAACAAAAGAGGATTTACCCTGGCTACCCTTGGCACTGCTGAGTAGTTGATAAAGAGGTCTGATAAAGGGAGGTCAGCAGGACTGTGTCTCTACCCCTCCCTGTGAGAAAGGAGCAGTACCGGTGCACTCTGACCAGTTGGTTGAGCAGCACAGCAATGTTATCCACCAAATGTCTTAGTTATCAGCCCAAAGCAGACTATACCAAAATGCCCAGGATCTCGAGTGTCCAAATTATTGAGGCTTCTTTTTAAGTAACTACGGCAACCTGTTGTATATGTGCACACCAAGATGAGACACAAAGGACAGCTAACAGACTGACAAAATCCCTGTCTGCATTCCCTCTGATTTTACTGATACAAAATTTTAGCAATACAAAATTTCTGAAACTTTCCTTTCTCGTCTGAGAGGAGCACAGTTACGAGCTGCTGTAAAACAATTACATCTGGATATAGAGAGGGAGGGAAAACAACAAATATATGTTCTGTGCTGAAAATGAGTACAATTAATTCTCTTTTGAAGAAGGTTCCTCTTACACCCTTCTATAAAATTATCTATTTGTCTATCCCTGTGTTTTTTCCTGAATCTTTCTTGAACAGAAATAAGCTACTAGAAGACAGAACTAACTAACAGCATATAACACAAGAGAAAACTAAAGCACATCTGTTTTTAAAGGTGATTCCAAGTTCCTCCTAGAACTATTCAACACTGACACTTGACTCCTTTCAGCCACACAGTGAACGTGCTGGCTGAGTACAAGAGCTGATGAGTAGTACTTTCTTAACAGTAAACATAACCTTTTCATACACGAGAACAGAAAATAATGTTATAAAAATGTGTGAGAAAGGGTGGACACAGTTCCACATTACCAGCTGAACGCACTTAAACTTACCTAAAGCAAACCTGCTGATTTATATTCCTGACAATGGCAACTCTCAGGAAAAGCAGTTGACACTAAAAATGCTTTCAGAACAAAACCTGACTCAACGATCTCTCAAGTCTCATTGAACCACACACAGTAGAAGGAGGCCTACAGGGTGGAAAGATTAAGGAACTGAGGGGCTGTATTCTCCAACACTATTAGAAACTATACTAGCAAAGTCTGTGAATATGGCTATACAGAATTTAGATACAGCTTTTACTGTTACCTTTTTTTTTTAAACTATTATTTATAGCTCATTAATTTTCTGATGCTGTCAGCTAAGTATGGGCAAAACCATTCTTGCATTGGCGTATTCAAATCTACATCAGGGCTTCTGCCAGCCTATAAATGGAGCCACAAAAATAACACCCTTGTAAACAGACAATGCCATGGCAGCAAAACTGAGTGCTACTTAAGAATATAAGAAAAATTTTACATGGTTGTAGACTACAAATAGCAGTGGACTCTTGATGCTGTACTGCCGTTTCTGCCTACTAAACTTAAAAACATTCTATTGGGAGGGAAGCGTTCAATTTTCTGTGCAGGAGTGCCAGTATAGGAGAGAAGAGTCACACAGCCAGGGGTAAGACCAGATATTACCAGAAGGCTTTGGCTTGATGTAGTTTCAGACAGAAGCCTTAAACAATACCATCCATCATGGAGTGGTACTGCTTTAAAAGGTTGCTTCATGGGTGAACCATAGCAGAAAACTAACACAGCAAAAAGGTTTAGACATTTTTTTGAATGGTTTAGTTCCAGGAAACAGGAAGTCACCAACATCAGAAAAATGGCAGAGCCAGAAGGAAGGTGTGTTTGAATGAAGAACTAGAAAGAGAGAAAAAGAGAAGGGAAGACAGTGTGATGGCTGTGACAACTTCCATTAGCCTGAATCCTAACGATAGCACATCCCAGGCAGCCTATGTGTGTTCCCCCACACACTTTTGGGGAATTGGATCAGTTCAGACCGATGTCCTAAACACACAGCCTTGTACTCGGCTAATAACACATCAAAAATTATCTTAGTAAGAATAACTGCAGAATAACTTTAAGTATCATTAAAGGAATTAAGCAAATGTTATCTTAAAAACATAAGTCCCTCTTTACAACACAGTAAAGTTTAATCAAGTTCAAAGTTTATATGGTCAACTGATTTCTCACCGAACAAAAGCTACAAAAATCTAATCTAAAACTTTCAGCATAATAAATAGATGCCTCAAAAAACTCCTTTGATTTCTCCTCTGGACATAACTATCATGAAAGCTACCATATTTCTGTGAGAACATACCCTCTGCACCATACTACGGTCTTTGTTAAGAATTTACCTCTTGCTTTTCTGCTCCATCACTGACAGGTTTTAGAGTTTACACCACAGCTATTTGGATCATGTTGTGCCCAGAAAAAGCACTGTGAATAATTCTCGTTATGTTCTCACCATATATATTATTAGTTCTCTCTGATGTACTCAGAAACAGACCTCAACTGCCAGAAATACTGCTATGCAGTGATAAATATATGCACTCTAAAGACAAATAGTGAAAAGTGGGCATTTTTCTTTCTGTAATTGACAAATTGACAAATAGAGAATCCAGTTTTGTATTGCCTGTGACTTATTTTAAATAGGGAACTCAGAAGACTGGGGAAGGAAGAACAAGAGCAGCAGGAATTAAACTTAATAATGTATACTCTGGTACTATTTATTTCATAATCACTTAAAAATACCTACCACATTAAGAGCCTAGTCAGGTAATTCTCCTACTCTCAATTTCTGCATGAAAGCTCTTGTTCTGAACATCTTATGAAAAAGAATATATTTTTCTTTCTTTCTTTAGATCTTTTTCTTTCTTTTTCCCACGTAAAACTGTTTTTGTCCATTACTCCCCAGGCAGTTTCAAACTAATGCAGCTTATTTTCAGTTGGTTACTTTTCTCTTATAGTAAAAAGACAATAACAATAAAAAGGCAATTAGAAAAAACAATCAGGAGAGGTTTGTTCTCTTGATTTTTTGTTCTCTATGCAAATCACATGCATAATGGCAACACACAAACAGTGGACACAAGAATTACCTGACAGCATTTTAATATACATATTTAAAACTCAGGTGAAATAATATAAAACTTTCTAAACAGGTGAAATTAAATGCATAGGTTATTTAGCCACAGCCACTTAACCAATTAGAAAAGCAGCTGACCTAATCAAGGCAGACTAATGTTAGCTTTTGAAAACCTGAAATCTCTTTAAATTGCTAAGCTTATCTAAGATTCACATTCAGTTTACAGAAAGATACTGAGAATCAGCAGCTTGTAGAAATGTCAGTGGCAGTTGAAGACAACCTTTTCCCAAGTGCTCAGCATCTTTCTAAATTAAGATATACTCCTGGGCACTGATACAGGAAACACTCAAATGGGTATTAAAGTCCATCTTCATTCAAATTAGCCCTATTGCAAACTAGACTTCTGGCACATGCATGGCTCCTACTGACTGGGCTTAAATGGGATGTTTCCCTGAAATGCAAACCATACAATGATAATAAAATTCTATATATTTCTATCAGTTCTTAGGAGAGGAGGAGAAATCAGCTATTATTCTTGACGTCTTTCAGGAAACATGGAGACAGGTAAGACACATCAATCTTATGTTCTCATAACATGTCTCTAAAAACATCATCTCAAATTGCCTCACAATGATTTTTAAACATTTCCAACATTAAGAACGTTTGAATTTGAACTACAGATTATAAGCAACAATTTTGGCAATCAAGATACTCTTCAGAAAACCCACTTCTGGCATGTGAAATGCAGTTTAGATACAAGTGAAAGAGGGAAGGGGAAAGAGAAGTTTCTGGTGTATTAAACATTGTTCCTTTATTTATGAAATGGAAAGAGAAGACAATATGACTACTCAATGTATGACCATTTATTATCTTCCCTAGTATATATATAGCCAGCACATCAGAACAGGTTTATGAATGGGCCTATGCTTTTACACGGCACAATACTGTCCTGCAGAGTAAGTTTTTGGATAACAAAAATTTTGGATAACCACTATGGTTCAGAACAGGCTTCAATTCAATTTTTAATACACACAAATGGCACTTTTGTTCAGTGTTACCTGCATCTAAAAGAGTGTGAAATAACAAACTCTGTAACACATACGGACACAACCTGCACAGAGAAGGATTTTACATGGGCACAATTTGCTTCCAGGATGTATGGGGCCAACAAGGAGGGTGCCTGCAGTGACACACACGTAAGTAACTAGAGCTGTGCTGATTTACACCAGCAGAGTCTCAGCACATTTTTTCAAAGTATTGCCTGTAACCACCCTTTTGAAGGCCAGAGGAGAGCCTGGAAAAGAAACAATACTTCTTTATAATTATAGCTCATTTGTCATTCAGCAACTGAAATATGGCAGATACTGAAGAAACATTCCAATTCCAAAGAAAACCACAAAACCATTGTGTTTCACTGAACCATGTCTTAATTTGTTTTCTTTTTCTGATAGCCAATTACTCTTCACATTTTGCACTACCAAGCTGATAATGAGCCAAACTCTTGCAATCTCAGCCACGCTCAGGGTTTGGCTCAGAGTTAGCATGCTGGATGAGAACAACTTTCCACAAGCAAAAGACGACACCTATGTTAAAAGGAAGCCACCAAAACCAACATGGTTGTGTGACTGGCTGGCCCAACATCCAACTACCCCTTGAAAGTCAATGATGGGGTCGTACATTAATTTATTTTTTCCCTCCCCCTCTTCACTCCTGCTGCTAGCTGGTAGTTTCCCTCGTAAGTGTCCATCATGTACTTACTGCTGGGTGTTTTCATCACTTTAAACAAGATGAATGGGAGGTTTCTTGTCACCTTTTCTAACAGAGTGCAAGGTATAACCGATGTTTTTTTAAAGCCTCCTCTTCTGACACAATATTACTGTCAAGGCAATATCTCTCTATAATATTTCCTACATTTTGAAATGATTGCTATCATTAAATCTTAGGTTGAGTTTGTTTGCCCAATACCACATATGTTTAATGATATAAGGGAAAGAAAAGCACAGATTATGTCTACTCAGACATGGTGAGGACAGAATTTCTTTATAGGCGGTAAGTGCAAATTAGCATCAAATACCTTGTGCCCTATTATAAGGGAAAAAGAATATACATGCAGTGATACAGTAAACAATATAGCGCAGTCAGAGAGAGAAAATCTGGAGCTGAAAATCTTTACAAAAAAAATCTCTTAAAAATCCACAATCCTTTACAACACATGGATAGACAGAAGAGTTACTTTAGTTTTGAAATAACACTTTGAAGTTATTTCACCTCTTACTAGTTCAGAATTATTTTCATTTAAAGTTTGGCAGAAGGCATAAGACAAAGCCCAGAGAATTATAGAATAGCCTGGGTTGGAAGGGACCTCATAGATCAGCCAGTTCCAACCCCCCTGCCATAGGCAGGGACACCACCCACTAGATCAGGTTGCTCAGGGTCTCATCTAACCTGGTCTTGAACACCTCCAGGGATGGGGCATCCACAACCTCTCTGGGCAACCTCTTCCAGTGCCTCACCACCCTCTGAGTGAAGAATGTCCTCCTAATCTCTAATCTAAATCTTCCCTCTTTGAGTTTAAAACCATTACCCCTCGACCTGTCATTATCCGATTGAGCAAAGAGTTGCTTCACATCTTTTTTATAAGTCATCTTCAAGTACTGAAAGATTGCAATGAGGTCCCACCAGAGCCTTCTCTTCTGTAGGCTGACCAGCCCCATCTCTCTCAGCTTTTCTATGTAGGAGGGGTGCTCCAGCCCCTTGATCATCTTTGGGGCCCTCCTCTGGACCCGCTCTAACAGAAGAGCCATGTAAAACTGGTATCAGTGCAAAACCTGCAGGCAACTACTGCAAAATACTGAATACATGTTAATGACTTCAAAGACAAGACCTACAGCTCAAAGAGTCTTTTATTTATGTAACTCATTTCAGTGTTGCTGTAAAGAAGTGAAATATTTTGTGTATTGCTATAGTAATGTGAAGCAGAGGTAAATTCCTTAGCAAGATATAACACATTGCACTCCTCTTGCTCTACTTACACATTGTTTTAGAAGAGAACTCAGCAGTCAGGTTTCTAGTAAAATACAGTTTCAAAAAAGAAAAAAAAGATTGTTTTCATCATGAAATCATTGGTGGAAGGGAAATGGAGAGAGACAGGAAGAAAACAGAACTCCCTCCACCAGGCAAGAACTATCCATTTCACAAAGATGAATAATTTTTCTTGAATCTGATTCATCATCTGTAACATACAAGACACCAAAGATACCATGCCTACACAAAATGGAATTTCAGTTCAGGTTCAGCCTCACAAGTATGTCTATTCTGTCTGATATGAACAAGCTGAATTTCAGGGCCAAAGTGTTTAACAACTGACAGAAAAAATGTGCACTGAATAATGAAACAGGAATAAAAGACCAATAAAGGAAACTAAACATCTCATTACTGAGGTAAACTTCAAAACATAAAAATAAAAATAGTTAAAAGTACTCCTCCCTTGGGCATTGTTTGCTTCCCAAAAGATGTCATTAACACAACGTACCAAACAACGTGGTTCCTATGTGTTTGTCATAAGCTTAAATGAAATTGAGGCCTGTTAAAATATATTATTTCTGGCTTTAAAGGATGTACCTGACATGAAGCAACCCTTCAGATACAGAACTACAGAGAGGACGCTCTACAGCTTCACAAATGCCTGTTACCATTTGGATCTCAGAGGAAACACTGTCTGCAATCCTTCATTGCATGACACAAGACACTTTAGGCATGTATTTATAAATATATATTAAAGAATATAATGCTAGCCTTTTAAATCTTCCATACCAGATGCAATACTTACAGTTCCACTTAAAAGGAAAATCCCATTTTTTCACAGTTACCTGAAATCGCAAACTCTTGTGAGTCTTTGCTGTACAGCTCTGTGAAGAAAGCAATTTTGGCATCGCCCTTTGGAATACTGGGCTGCTAGGCTCAACAAACGTATATGATTCTCTTTTAATTGCTTTTTAATACTGTGCATTACAGCACCCAACAGACCAATAGCATCCAGTAACAGAGAGGAATTCTCTACTTTTTGCAATATGCATGTCTGGAAGGAGAGGAGCTGCTGGCTGCAAACTCCGCTCCCCACTGTGCCTTGTCACCTATGGCATGAATCTCCCGCATAGTGCACCCATCCAACAAGCCTGTTTGCAGAGTGAATGCTCAATTACAGATAAAATATCGTTTAAGTGCCATTGCCCTGCCCGTGCAGAGACCTGCAAAGTATCAGGAGAACTGTTTGTGCATTACTCTCCCAGTGCAATGTAATTTTTAGCGTAGCTGGCACCAAGACTGAAGTTCAGCCAACACACAGATTATTCCCTTATCAGGAGGGCTTCAGAGCCTGAGAGGGAAATTCACTTTGATCTGTGGTAGCTCACAGAAACCTCACAAAAATTGGAGGAGACAGAAATACCTTCCCACTTAAAAAAAAATCTCTCTAAAAGAAAAATAAAGCTAGCACAAGCAGTTCAACAGTGATCTGGTTTGAATCTGTTAAGAGCATCAAGTATAAAAGCATATAAAAGCATATCCTTACATCAAAACCAGAGCTGTAACCAAGCTGGTGCTTCCAGTCTGGCTCAGGGTAGGGCGCGCACAGGCAGACCACACGCTTCCCCATGTAAGCAGCTTTAACACTTGACTAATTCTTGCTGATAATCATCAGATCCAAGGAGCTGTCAGTTCCCCAGGGAGCAAGGCTAACGTGCAGGCATTTGGTGCGGCTTTTACTTCTAGACATAATTAAAGCCATATTTGCAATGGCAGGTTCTCCTTGATACAGGAAACCTCTATGTTTGCATCTACAGAAATTCATGATAAATGATCAAAAGGAAGAAACTGTTGATAAAGAACATAGCTACTCTGTATCAGAAGCCATATAAAGCTGCCCAGTTTTGTGCAGCTTTATTTGATCCAACAGATTGCCTCCTATTTTTTCTGTTACCAGGCCAGAATGGTTTTGCTGCTCACAAGTACCTGAATGAAGCTTCAGCGTTCCTGAGCACATATTAAAAGACTAAACAGCAGTGCTCAGATTATCAGATTGTTGGTCCAGCAGATCTAGTACCTTGCAACAAAAGTTCAAGCTGCTTATCTCAGAGAATAGCAAAAGAAATAGTCTTCAGGATCTTCTCACTTATGCTGGAATACATGTGGGGAACAATAATGACACATCACTAATGTTATACTTCAAGGCAAAGGACTTGTTAGCTTTTACATAAAGTAGTTACAAATTTCTCTCTCATTTTGTATGATGCAGTTCTATCCAGGAAGTAACCTGAGTCCCAATAAGCGGGAAAAAAGTATGAGTAAAGATGTAACAGTATACTTAAGCCAAATCACTTCTGCATTAAGATGTTTTATTCACTGTTAGAGCTCTTTGAAAAAGCAACCTACTTACATGTGTGATTTCCCTTTTATTCCCTTTAGGAGGAAATTCTTCACCCAGAGGGTGGTGAGGCCCTGCAATAGGTTGCCCAGAGAATCCCTGGAGGTGTTCAAGTCCAGGTTGGATGAAGTCCTGGGCAACCTGATCTATGGGTAGCATCCCTGCCCATGGCAGCGGGGTTGGAACTGGGTGATCTTTCAAGTCCCTTCCAACTCAAACCAATCTATGACTCTGTGATGTTTAGTAAATACAGTTTTGTTTTGTTTTGTTTTTAAAATATCCACACGTTTAACTATATGTGGGAAAAAGAGTTCATATTATTAGATCCAAACTGTGATAATAACAACTTGCAGCTTGCTTGTTCATAGTGTCAGTGCCTCCTTTGTGCTGTCCTGTTTCAGAGAACAGATTCTGGTTTATAAATCCTTGCTATTTTATTGAGGCCTATTACAGTAACAGAACCTGAGAACATTTATGAAACTATTGTAACATAAACATAAATTCAGTTTATTTTCCTCTTTTTAAAAATCCACAAGTGTTTAAAATAATAAAAGTCAGGAAACATGCTTACATAGATAAGTTCTTTAAGATTACTGAAAGATCAACCTCTTTTCCTAATCTATTATATACAATCACTTAATTAAGCCATTGTTAAACATAAACAAACATCAGTCATAACCAGGAAGAAATGTATGTGCTGTGCTGCATGGGATCTACTCTTGCTATGTAGATATGTAAGGAATGCCTATGGCAGAGATGCAAAAGCATTTACAGAATCTCTCTGACTTGCACTTGATAATCACTGATATAGCACATAATATATTTTAATTTCATTTACATAACAATGGAGAATTATACAATAGGAAAACAACCACCCATTAGGAATTTTAAACTGTTATTCACATTAAATTAAGTTCAGTTTTCCTGAATATTATTTCTTATGATATTGTAACTTTTCCTAGTACAAAGTAACAGGTCCTGATCAGCAGCCTGGACTCTTAAGGGCTATGGAAGTCACTGTCACTATGACTGGTAGCAGTGACAACAGGTATGAGACAGATTAATTCACCTTTTGTTGCAAATGGCACCATTTAGAAGAGGGGAAGAGACCAAAAGGAGAAGTGCTGATGTGGACCACACCATGCACCATTTTCAAAGATGATGATTTCTTCGTTACGAGAAAAACACATGGACATTGAAAAGGTGAACTACAGAAAGACTTTGTGAGAAAAATGTTTATTGGTTGATCTGGTCCTTTCATGGCAGTGTAAGTGTTCACTGTGGGGAAGCTAATCTTATTAGTTATCTTGTGTAACAACCTGATTAATTTTGTACTTCAGGGCTATTAACTACCATACTGTACATGATTCACTGGAGAATGGATGAATTTAATCCTTCTGTTCAAGTATAAAAGCAAACAAGAATAATCCTTAGTTTTATAACTTTTAAATAGATAACAAATTCTTAATGATGCTTAGAGTATATTAGGAAAGCATTCACTGAAACTATTTAGCTAAGGATAACTAGGCTCTTCCATTAGAAAGCCTAATTAATTGGGATTTTAAAATTAACTCTGATTTACAACAGATCATAAAACTCTCCAGTACAAAGTTTTATCTTTTTCTTCTAAGGTTTGTAAAAGATCAAATTAAAGAAACAAGATCAGTAAATTATCCCTTGCTATTTCAACTCTGTTCTCAGTATTTGCAGCTGCAGTTTGAAAACAGAATTAATAAATTGGCAGGCCTCAAAACTCATCCTGGGAGGAAATTTCATTCCAGTAAGTGAGAAGCATAATAATTTTTAAAAAGCAGAACTCTAAAACTGGTCCAGTAGTTGCTAGCTTGAAATACACAAGCTGGCAAACCAAAAAAAGCAATTGGACATGTCACAGAAACCCTTCACAACAGTTTCCTGTTGGGTACATTGCAGCACGGCTGTTTTTCCTTAGCAGAGAACTTTTCACAGTATTAGCCAAGTGGGCAGAGTAACAAAATATTTTATGTAAAATGAGACATTTCTATATCACAATCAATCGAGGTCTTGTTTTATAGAGTTGTTTTTTTTTTTTTTAGTATCTCCTAAAAGAAATTGATAAATTCATTGATGTCCCCACAAAAGAGAGAGAATACAGGCAAGTCTGTATGAAATGAAGAATGTAAATTTTATAAACACAATATGAAAGATTTTTTTTCCTTCCCATGGGCTAAAAAGAATCTCAAATAAATCCTCTGCATTTGAAATCAATGGTTTATGAGGGATTAATCTATAAAAGCAAGGGTGTACTCATGCTTCCCTCCTAAATTTGTGGTCAGAATCAAAACAGAGATTGACAGGTTGAAGAAGCATCTGCTCTTAGAATACTCTTCCCATCATGCAATCCACCCATATTGTTATCCACGCCTTATGAAGGGCCCAACCAGTCTGCAGAAACAGCAGCCAAAGACTCCTTTTGAACTTGAATATAATCATGATTTCTGATTTCCCATTCTGTTTCTCGCTTCATTTTCTATCTTGCTTTTCTTTTTATATGTCTATCTCACAGAAGGATACTTCCCATTGACATTACGTTAGTATAACATTAAAAGGGCAACCAAGTTCTCATTTTGATCATTTGCAAAGTGAGCATGACAAACTGGCTCAATTTCCACTAACTTACACTTGGGAAACTTTTTTCCATAACTGTATAAAAACCTGTCTGTGGATTACTTGAAAAACATTTACCAAAAAAAATAATATTGCCCAAGATCTGACCTTACTACATAGTCCTCAAGAATATACAAACTGCACCTCGTTAGTGCACTAAGCTTCTGTCCTTGTCTCTGTCAGCAACTTAATTAAAAAATAAAAAATAAAACACAAAAACATGTATGAACATTTACCAATCAACCTTCGTTGTCTTAGGTATGTTCCTTCAGCAGTACAGAACTCACCAGAAATATCCTTTCAAGTTGATCTTGAATGTCTTTCATTCCCGGAAAAGCGGCGACCCCTTGAATCATTTCTACAAAGATACATCCCACTCCCCTAAGGAGGGAAAAAAAGAAAGCATGCAACATTAGAAGGATTTATCTTAGATTAAACAGTTATTAACAACGCTTTTATCTCCATCACCAATATTTAAATAATGTATTTTATTATTATTACTTTTTAAATCAATGCTGTGAAACATAATATACAAAGTGATTAGTTCACTTTTCAGGTGTTTGAAAGCTAAGTGTAGAGATAGGAGGAATATGGATGAGTAGCTGTTGACACCAATAAAGGCACAGCAACAGCTTCCTGTCTGTATGAGTGCTTCCCAGGCAGCACACTCACACACCCAAATAAATTCTGTGGATGTGGGAATGGCACTGAGAGAGCACCCTTGGGAGCAGCTGAACAGGGACGGACTGCAGCACAGAGGCACACTGGAAGGGCTTGGGATGGAGATAAAGTCTGGGGAAAAAATGAGTAAAAAAAGAATGTAGTTGCTCACAGCCATTGAACTAAGCTACTGCCCAAATGCTGTTGACTCCTGGGATGGGCTTGCAGCCACAGGCACCCTCCTCTCACCACTGCGACAGCCACCTTCTTACAGCTCCTTTCCCTAGTTTCTCCAATAGCTACTTCACCAGGGTTCCCTCATCCCACTCATTTAAAGCCACTGGCAGAAGTACTAGGAAATCAGGGGAGAAGACTATACAGCACAAGGAATGGATTAACAGATTTTTAAGATTTGAGGAAAGTTTCTGAAGGATTTTAACTCAGATTTCAGATTACCTGTGGACTTCCCGCATCTGAGAAGCAAGAGAGATTATGAATTTGCATTTGCTTCTTTTCTGGATGAAAAGAGCTCAACGGTTGCTTGTTCCATCAGCAAAAAGTAATTGCAAATTGTAGAATTCAGTTACATATTTTCACTCGTTCAATTACAATTTTCCATGTATGTACAACTTACACAAGCAAACTACTATGTATGTCATATACCCACACCTGTGTAAGTAACCACACAAGAAGTCTTCACCCAACACAAATACCAAGTCAATAACCCAAAATATATATTGGAATGAACCAAGAATTCCCAAAGCTAGCTACAGTACCACTTTTTCCTTAAATTGTGAGCTGTCCCCTTTAGCTCAGAAAATCCTAACAATAACACCTGGTTTCACTTTGTTTTTTGAAGTAAATTATTATAATGAAGATTATCAGAAGATAAGCCATGTTTTACTCATCTCTGAATGCTTTGACCACTACCAAATAATGAAATAATTTTATGTTCCAAGACAATGAGCGTTGAGTCACATTTCCTGACAAAGAAAATTAGACATGCATCACTATTCTCTAATTCTACATCCCAAAGCACAGACACAGTAAGCAAAGTTTCTCCCTAGCCATTGGAAAAGTGGAAGAAAACTTTGGAAGGCACAGCTCTGGTCCAATTTTGGAAAAATTCAGGTGTTTATAAAAGAGAAAGGTTAAAATTTATGTTCCATATGCTGCTACTGGTTACTGAATGAATGGAATTGATTAAACTGCCACTCATCATTCACTCTGGTTAGTGCTTCATTAGGCACAGGTAGGCACTATATATCTTAGTCAAATCCTTACAAACAGTATCAGGATCTCAGGCAAGGAAAAATTCAAGATTGTAGTCAGGAGCCATTTATTCAAGATGAAAAATAAAACAATTGAATTTAGACTAAAGAAAAGAGGATTAATGCTCTATTCTTGCAACCAGAAAGTAGGCATTTGTTTAAACCAGTTTATCATTTTAGGGCATGTACTGCTATCTGCAGAGAAACTACACCTAGCTGTTTGACCAGAAATACTGTACAAGCAACATGAAGATTTTGCCAGATTGTTTCATTTTTTTTCCCAAAATCTATTTACAAAATTTTCCATTACTAGTGGGTCTGACACAAGTGTGAGCCAAGAACTGCAAACACACCACTGAAGAAAAATTTCCTGCTTGGAAAGAAGAATCCTATTATGTGGCTTGGACTCTTGTAGAACGTAGTACTCCATTTAGTCATAAGCTGAAATGAGGAGTTAGATAAACAACTACTACAAAAAAATGAAAAGGTTATTAAAATCACTGAAGAAAGAAACATAAACAAGCTTCCAGGTTTGAGCTGGGGGACTGCTGTTCACTTTGGCTCACTTGAAAACTATGCTTTGTTTCAAAGCTTATGGCACTCACCCAGCACACTGAAGAATAAGCCCACCGAAAGATTAAATGAATATTAGAAAAGAGAAAGAAAGGGGGGGAGGGAGGGAGGAGGAATATGATATTGAACTGATATGAAATACATAGAAAGCTATAATATCACAAAGAGTTTGAATGGCTGGAATGGTATTTTGGATGCCTTAGAGTTCTCCATGAGTTTTGTCTTAGGCTCTTAGCAAGTAGAAACTAAATATATGGTAGGATCCCTGAATCACAAAACTTAAATGCACACACTTTGAACCTGAATAGAAATAAAGCCTCTGCAAGGCCTTTATACTTAAACTTGTTTTTGTAGACCTCACAAACCATTAAACAGGTTATAGAAATTTTTGAACAAAGCAAAGCTTATTTACAGTCCAGAAGAACTGGTTTGTAAGAAAAAAATTAAAAGAACTATGTCACTCTTGGCTAACGGAAGGACAGGGAGAACATGACGACTCTGTATTTAAAATTATGCAAAATGAAGGACAGGAAAGAATTGATCAGGATTTTAATGGTTCCCAGAACTGTAGGTAGGTCCAAGGCAGTATAACCAGAAATAGGAAAATGCATTTAGGAAATGAAAATTTTAGGCTATGTTAGAAAAATACACTTAACAATTGTGCTATACCCCAGCCTCCCAAAGGACTGGGAACTCCACGGTTACAGTCACATGAAACTAGAGAAGCTGGAACACTTAGGAATATTCTTCTGGGACTAGACTTGCATTAACAGTAGGGTGGATAAGATGATCTCACAGATCATTCCCATCTCCAGTTTCTGCGATGTGAAGATTACATCTTGAAATATGAATTACAACCAATTAACTTGGCTGCAATGTGCATGCATCTCTGAGGATGCGTTATTTATGTATCATTTGTGTACACATAGCATTGTACAATGTCATTTTCAGGCAGCTTTTCAGAAATCATTTGTGTGATTTCAGTGCCTTCAATCAAGTTTTCCTACTTTCTTCACAGGACTTCTGATTTTCAATAAATAAGCCAAATGCTGCTAATTCTGAGACTTTTTTTCAGAGATCCTCCCAATGGAACAGCACAGGATAACCTTGCAAAGTAAACGTGACAGCCATTTAATGTTGAAATGTGTGGCTTACCCTCTGATGACAAAAAGCATGACTAAACCTATTGATGTATTGATGAGACCATATGTGGCCATACCATCTAATATTGCTCTTCTATTGTCCTGCCTAATTTGCTGGGACTCCGGCTGTCACCCAACAGCCTTATAAGGAGTAAGAGTTAATAGCACAGCTAAATGAGTTACTCTTGCATTTGAACTGACACAGTAAATGAGCCTGTAAAAATGAAGTTAGATGCCTCACAAAACTGCTTTCCTTTTTTTTTTCCTTCCTTTTTTTTTTTTTCAGCACAACTTTTATAATTCAAGAGCTTATTCTCTTAAAATTAACTTGCTTATTGGGAGGTTGGTTTTATATTTTTGCTTCAAGAATTTCCATTCCTGTCTCTGTACAACAAAGATCCTTATTGCAACAAGAAGAATCTACAACCTATTTGTAGTTGAATACTACAAGAAAATAACATAAAAGCTCCCTGGTGAGGCACAATCTATAAGATTTTTATTTTTTTTCCCCTTCAGTTAATATTCCATTTTTTTCCTGGTGGATTTGTAAAAGAGACTACAAATACACTTTGGAACGAGGAATTGTTTCCAAACTGAATTTTATTTTATACTTAAATGGAAATTATAGAAAGCCTGAGTGGAAACTCGGGGAACACTTAATATATATGTTAAAAACTGTTGAACTTTTTGCCCTGAACAGATTTGCAATGCTTTCCAACAGGCTCACTGCAGGTGATGACATTTAGCATATTCTTCATAGTAAAGTTGTATATTCGCTCTTCAGATAAGATTTGTATCTGGTTGTGAAGGCTGTTTCAGTGTGAAAAATTTGGATGAGGAAAGCATTTTATGAAAAGCAAGTAACCGCTTCCAGAATTCCTCCTGATAAGATTTCTGAAATACAGAATAACAGCAGAATTTTCATACAAACTTTCCCAAGTACGTGCAGTTTGCACCGTTAAATATACCGTAATAAAAAAAATAATATAAAAAAAAATAAAAAAAGAAGCCTGCTTGGTTTTATGGACTCATCACCAAGAAGCAACGGTGGAACTTCTTCCATTAAATCCACCTGTTACGTCCATGTTGGAAGGGCACAGAGGCTTTTATCTTACCAGATTTATTCAGAAAAAAAAAGTCATGTTCCTATATGATCCTGCTTATGAACAGAACTATGACAACTCTGAGGGGGGAAAGGAATGAAAAGCAAAGGATTTCTGTCTCTTTAATTGACCAAACCTGATTTTGTTCTGCAATGGCACACTGCCAGAATAGAATGGAATCCCAGAATCCCGGAATGGCTGAGGTTGGAAGGAACCTCTGGAGGCCATCTGATCCAAGCCCCCTGTTCAGGCAGGGCCACCCAGAGTAGGGTGCATGTTCAGGCAGCTTTTGATGATTTCTATGGAAGGAGACTTCACACCTCTCTGACCAATCTGTGCCAGTGCTCTGTCACCTGCGCAGTTAAGAAGTGCTTCCTGATGTCTAGATGGACCCTTCTGTGGTCCAGACAGTGCTCATTGCCTCTTGCAAATGCCATGGACACTGAACTTGGTTGGACTTCATCTTTCATGATTACTCATATTTGATATGTGAAAAGCAATATACCATGAGAGATAGTCTGAGCAAAGAATAGGGGCGTAATGCAAATGAATTACTTCCCATGTGAGAATTGTAATGAGTGAAGCAAAAATTTCCCTTCCATAATGTCAAAGAACAATATTAAAATTTCCACAAAAAGCAGATACAATGAATGAAAAATAAATTCCTCGGAAGCATGATAGTTCACAGGATTTCTTGAACTAACCATAATTACAAATGAATAGGGTGCTCATGTTTTTGCCTGTATCTCTAAACTACTAGAAATAAAAGCTCTGGAAAGTGTTTTTGTCACCCAATCCTTGACAGAAACTTTCAATTTCTATATTAAGAAATATTATATTCATGAAGGATTAAATTGTACTTAATTACTTTTTGTTAGAATCTTTCAATTAGACTCATTTCCTCTGTAAAAGAAGATTGCAAAATAAAATAAATCAAGAAAATCACCTTTGAACTTAAACAACATCCTGCCATAAGGTATTTTCCTGTTCAACACATTCTTCCTGGTTTTCTTTTCCTCCCATGGATCCAGATACCTTTTATGAAGTACTTTCCTTACACACATACGCTACATATTTTTAGCTGTGTGAAAACGATAGTAAATCTCATGTTTCAAATGGATAAAAGTAATTTTTAGACAGGAACTGAAATGCCTTTCCTAGAGACAAAAATTTTTTCCTCACGCACAGTCTTTCTATGAATAAGACCCCATGAGAATTTTCCAATCGAAAGCTAATTCAGCTGATAAAACTTTTGAAGAGCTCACTGACAATGAGAGAAGTTTAATTAACAATACCCTGACAGTTACTGCAATACCCTCACCTTAATATCCTAATCCTGAAGATTAGCATTTCTTTGGAGTGGAAGTCACAATCATAACGAACATCAAGGGCAAAAGAACTAATTTACCCTACACTGTTTTGTCTCCTGGGCCCCAAGAAGTATTTCTTCAGTGTGCATGGGGACTCCTACTCTCAGATTTATTTCACTGCAAACTGTTTACAGCAGATATGGGATAAAGATGCCTTTGTAATCTCCCCTGTGTAAAAACATAATTTGGTGCACCTGTGTCTAATGCAAGATTCATTTTTATATAATAAATAACTTAATTACTGTCATAGGTCTTCATTGGTCAAATATTCATGAAAGCACGCATGGAATTACAGTGAACACTCAAATCTATACTCAGAGCAGGCTATTTGTGGAAAGTGCCATGTACCTGAAAAACAGCATTTATTTTTTTAATAATAGAATAGAAAAACTTCATGTGAATAGTTTTCCCTAGATAAAGATCAGAATTAAGACTTTGTCTGTCGATCCAGACATTACAAAGTTAAATAACAGTGATTTAATAAGCAATTTCATAACATTTGACTGGCCTAGTTATAAGCAATTTCTTTCACAGCACTAAACACAGCTGATGTTAATAAGAGTGATTAGTTAATAAGACTGAATTTAAAAAATAGTATGGCCATGTTACCTGAATTGTGACTAACAGTGTATTTTTAAAAGAAAAACAGGATATGCAAAAAATTGCCAGCTGTTAGCAAACACAGTTTATAGCCAGCTGCACTTCAAAATAAAACATCCCTAGTGACTTCCTGATCTAAGAAACCCAGATGTAGCAGTACATGCATTACCAGAACCAAAAATGATTTAATAACCTGTTTAAATTACATCATTTACTTATACTAAACTCTTTCTGTAAGGAACAAACAGAATAGGTTCATTTTGGGATTTTCCCTATGTTTCTGTATTACCTATTTATGGCTTTTAGTAATTTATAAGCCCTTTATCTATTGAAGCTTATTTTCCTTGGATTGACTTTCAAAGGACTGTAAAATTCAAGGATTAGGAAAAGTTACACCAGAGGCAGTGCAAAGCCATTTTCATAAGCTACTAGTAAGTCCTCATCAAGAGGAGGAAAAAAAAAAAAAGCATATCAAAGGTTATCACAACTCTTTGATTCAGTCTTAGGTAGCGTAACACATTCACACAATGCCACTGTATCATATGCTGTCAGCAGTAAATCACAAAGCCCACTGCATTGATTTCCATCACTACTCTGACACCACTAATGCATGTATGTCTTCATTAATATTATTTTATTGCCAGTGGCTATTTAAAAAGAAAGCAGGAGAATGTAATACAGTGTGTGGATCATTAGCTTTTAGTTACTAATGCCGTACACCAGCAAATGAAGTGTAAAAATAGCCTGCAGCCTCTGCCACCTGCTTCCTAGCCGCTGTCCAGTGGTTAATATTTGGACTCTTTTTTTCATGCAGCTGGTCTTCTACTCAATAGGAGCCCCACTTGCCATTCCTTGGGAACCACCATGAAATGTCATTTATCACGCCTACAGCAAAGACCCTGTTGTGTATTTTTTTTCCTAAATGGAAAAACAGCTGTGCTTTGTGCCTCAACATTATTTAAATATTTAGTGAAGTGGCTGCCTAGTTTTGTCATAATGTAGATTATCAATAAGGACACGCGAGAGCACACAGTATCTGCCATAAGGACATAATGCCAGTAATTGCATAAAAATGCTAATGCTACAAACACACTTTTGATAACAAATTACCAAATTATCTTTGTATCTGATGGAAGATAGGTTTCTCCACGTCTCTCCCTTCCTCCCATTCTGGGAAATCGCTAAGCAGTTTTAATGTAATTACGGCCCAGCTATGTACAACCGCTGTATGAATAAAACCCCAAGCCTGCCGGAGCTCCAGCAGAGCTCCCTGCGAGATGTGCCAAACAAGCATCAGTGGCCTGAAGACAGAACGACACCTCTCGCCACCACACTGGAAGAGCTGTTGCAGATAACCCAGCAAAGCATAGAAGTGAAAACCTGATATGGCAGTAGCTCAGCCTTTACATAAATTCCTACCATGTGAAAGAAACTGCATTACTAGGTGTTTTTTTTTTCTAGGGTTTCCATAGTTCACCAGATTGTATAGGGCAGCAGAATCTTTTATCAGTGATACAAATCTAATGCAGTCCAACTTCATTTTGCATTTGAAACAAAGCCCGCTGCTCTCTGTCCCTGAGCACCTGGATCTTTTTCAGACCTATATGAAGTGTTCTGTACAAGAGGACATCATTTATTGATATTGTTGAAGATATAATTATTGTGTTATTCCACAGTATTCTTGCCTTATTTTGAAAGTCCTTGTAAAAAATGACCTTCAGTCCTGAAACGGCATTTTGAGTCCTTCCTTGATGTTCCCTGCTGCCCATAGGATCATGAAGGCAATGTCAGCCTGGATTTATAGTAAGTTTAAAATGCTTTTAATTAGCTGCATGACAATTTGATCTCTATCTCAGTCATACCACGTAGTTTGACGGGACCTTTTAATAGCTCTTTTACTAAAATCATTTATTGGCAGGAATGTTAACAGATCTATTTTTGAGCTGTTAAACTTTTGAGTGAACTACTTTTCTTCATGGAAAAAGTTTCAGTGAGAATCAAAAATGTTTAAAAATCCCTTGTTTGGTTAAACAAAAAAAAGCCTTAAATTCAAAGTGTAATCATTTTTTGAATTGGTAAATGTTAGCAACAGCAAAAAAAAAATCCAATGTCTATTTTGACTAAAAAACATTTTTCAGGACTTATAGAGTAGTTTACTCTGTTAAAGCATTTAAAAATTCTCTTTAGTGGTTTCCATATTTTCTGTCATTGTATTTGTATTTCAGAAGTTCAGACACACACATACACATATACAAAAAGATGTGGGACTCTGAAAAACTAAGCACATGTTGACTGAACTATAAGAAGATGAGCAGAAAGAACTATTTATGTCTACCTCCTATTACCCTAAGCAAGTCGAGCTTATTGCTGAGAACGTCAGAGGTGTATCTGGGATGACTGCAAAACGTCAGGAGCAGATGGGATGCAGAGATTGCATGCAGTCTGTGAAGACATCAGGTTGAACTGATCTTTGGGAAAACAGGACAATTTTAGCACCGATGAGAAGCTGAGATGCAGGGAAAAGTGATTTTAGATCTGGGAGGTAGAGAATGACTTGAAGAAAACCAGACAGATGCTGCCTTTGCCTCTCTGCAGTTGCAGTATCACAAGGTTCACATTTGGAGATGTTTGTTCACCCACCCTTTCCTGCCTCTTGATAAACTAACCCTGCAGCCAGAAGCCCAGTTATATTAAATGTTCTCTTCAGCATTAGATATTCTATTATTTATTCACTGTAACCTCCTCAACTGAAACAATCCTGCTGCTTCTAATGCCTGCCTCTAGGAGTCAACACTTATAGTGCTTCAGGGCAAAACTAGATGAGATTTCCAGGAAAATAGAGCTTTTATTCCACAGTCTCTGACCTCACCTACAGGAACAAACACAAGTTCGTCATGCTTAGTTTCTTTCCTCAACAAAGAAAATACTCTTGCTTGGTCAACTGTTTCAGTACTACTAAACAGTTCAAGATTACCCTGACAAATAATATTTATCCATTGTTAAAGCCTGTCTGAAAAACATATGGTCTTTTTTATATTATCTTACAGTTACCTCTAGATTTTAACATAATCATAATTCTAAATTTAGGCTGCACAAATTAAACAAAGGTACTTCAGCAAGCTACAAAACAAATCATTATACTTTTTAAAAACTCGTTCAGTACATATTTTTTCCTCAAAATAAAGGAGTTCTGTAGATCTAAAGGATTAAATATACATTCAAAACAAATTAACTTCCTCCATGACATGAGACTTTCTTGATAAATAAAAATATTCTTCTTCCAGATTTCTGTTTCTTGAATCAGGCTGCATTGCTTCTGACAATAAAGCTGATGCTCTAACAGCAGAATGTGTACAGATTACAGAGGTTTGTGACCTCCACCTTGGTCTCTTAACAGTCAAAAAACCACACACGACTCCGTCATTCAACACAGGATTAAACGATGTTATCAAAAGCAAGGTGTTGTATTCTTTACGCAAACTGTTCTTTCAAACCTACAGGTCTAAACAAAACCTGTAGGTTTGAAAGAAAGTTGTCCAGCAACGTGTCACGTACTGATATACTGCTAACCAGTAGAGCAGATTAAGAAGAGAGGCTGTATTTTTGCACCCGGAGTATTCTGGGTTTGTGCTTGCTACAGCTGGGAAGATCTGACGTACGTGGCAAAACTGGGCAATCCAGTCACAGCAGCAATGCTCAAGCCACCATGCTTTTTAGCTGGTTTTGCTAATATAGTATTAGCCACCATGTCCTGTATCACGCATTCAGGGCGAGCAGTTGTTTGCCAAGGAACAGCAATCAACAGCAACTCACCCGGTCTCTTGAAAAGCACTACTGGCTCTGCTACTGGTGTACCAACACCAGGTAGCCAAGCTGTGGGTTGCAGGAGGGGATTCCTTTAAGGAAATAACTGAGTCAACCACACAGAGATTACTACACATGAGCTATACTATTATAACATGAAGCTTTAACTATACCACTGATCTTGCCACATATTCGTTTTACACATCTAAACAAAATCAGAGCTAAAACACCTACATATAGTCTCAGTAAAGATGCTGTACTGACCACATATCGAGGCAGGTGGAATATTCTGTTGATCCCAAAAGGACATCTGGAGGCCTGTACCATAGGGTTACCACTTCATTAGAATATGTATGGCTGGGAACTGATTTAGCTCTTGCAAGACCTGTGGGGTAAATACAAAGAAATTAATAAAAACAAAATGAAGAAACTATTTGCTGTAGGGTTACAATCCTAAAAGGATATGTGAGCCCACATCATGTCACTTGATGTCATATTGCAAGTGTTTTTTTCTTCTAGTATTGAAATATGTTGCTTAATGAAAGAACATGGTAGCATCTATCATCTAGTACCTGGCTAAAAAGAGCTGTGATTATTATGAAGGAATAATAAAATATGATTTTCATACTGACAACTACAGACCCAGGAGAGATGCAAAGGTACATTGTGGTATACCTAAATGAAAGACAAATAAATAAAGTTGTTCGTTTCCATTAACTACTCATCGTGAGGCATCAATAGTCTTTCATTTCAGTGTTATTCAGAAAAAAGAAATGGAAAGGAAACTCCCAGATGTATAGTGACATACTTGAGATTTATTTTTTTAGGGGAGCCTAAAAAAAACTTCCACAGTTTACATTGCAAACCCTAGTCTGCTTATTCAAATTTATATCTGAAAGCAGTAGAAACACTCAGACATTTCCATTCAAATAAATATTAATATTGCTGTAATACATCAGAAAATGGTATGTGCAAAATTCTTCTCTCTCAACAAATGTATGTTGGCAGTGCAACAATCTCAGAAACAGAAATCATTCCTATGAAATCTGTGACCTACTAAAGATATACTATTTACAATAATTGTCTTTCAAGCTTGTCAGTCAGTTAAAATAATTCACATAACTGCATAACCATATATCTCATGTAAAATTGGAAAGATTTTAGGAGAGATTCTCATGTGCTAAAAACAGCAGTAATGAGCAAACTTTTCTAACAGTTCTCCTACAACAGCCTCACTCATCCAGGGACTGGAAAAAAGATTTTCAGGACTTTGGTGCCTGTTCCCATCATGTGCCTGCAAATACCTTTCCAAATAATTTGTTCCTTCTTACTGCCTTGAGACTATCCACTCCCTCATTGGGAACACTGGACGAGTAACAGAAATCAGGAGAATGCAGCACTGCTGTTTATCTTCCTAAACAAAGAACTATCGATTTCCCTTTCACACAAAAAAATGAACCTACTAAAACAGACGGTCATGTCCTACACCTCACAGAAACCAAAAAGCAGTCAAACACTCCAGAAAAAATATGTAACATGAGAATTCACATAAAAGTGAAGATGAGAGTCCTTTGCATCTTTATTCTCAATACACTGGAGAAGCTATTTAAGAACAGTTAATCTCAGTGAATACATCTCCATAGTAATGATGGCAAATCTTGCCAGTAGATTGCATTATCAGCTGATTATAGCAATTAGACTAGTGTAGGGGAATAATTTGACTTGTATGCCAAAATTTCTTTGAAAAAAAAATCAAATATGAATAACCTTTTTTTCCTTCTTTTTTATCCAGCTTTCAGACTTCCATCTCCTTTACATGTGTTCACTTGGTCACCAGCTTGACTAACACTTGGTTCAAGCAGACAATTCAAGGTAGGCAAACGCAGCACAACCCCAAAGAAAAGAGGTAACCTTACACTGTCTGCAGTACCTCTGATCAGTGCTGAATAGTTTTTATACCTAGCACAAACATTTACAAACAAGCCTCAGTTTCTGAGCACTCGCACCCCACACGGCCAATCTGAAGTAGTACTCCCTGAAGGTGGGAATCCGGTTTTGCTATTATTAAGCTAAACAAGAATGATGAAAGGATTTGAGAATGTCCCCATCATTCTCTGCCTGCCTGATCTGCCCTTCCAGAATCCCTTCACTGTTGCCTAGGATGACTGAATTTGGTTACAAACTCTTACCTCTCTAATCTTCTTCCTAGCTTTGGTAGGAGAAAAGGCCCAGGCAGGTAGGGAAAAGGCACTGTTAAGAAGCCAGCAATGTTATGTGATATGAAGAAAACCGGCAAGTTTTAGAGCTTGTGCGGTGATAAACAAATGCAGGTGTCTATGACACAAAGTGCTTGACCCACCCAGACTCAAGAAATCTCCCTAGTAGGGAGGAATAAATACCTACCTTTCCATACCAGAAATCAAACTGCAAATAATACAATGCTTGTGCTTGCCAGCTAGTTTCTGCCACCTTGCTGTCCAAAACGAAGCATTACAAGTACTGTAGCCAACCCAAATATGTCTTTCCTCCTGTTCTGTGACCATTCAGCCTGTCCTCCCATCCGGTAGGGACTGCTGACCATCCTATTTCCTCAGCTGACTACTTCTAGATCTCCTCTACCTCTAATCTGGTCCAGGCTAACTAAGATACATCACATTTTCAAAGCATGTCCCTTTTTGGCTAATCCCAGATGGCTGGACAGCTAAATGTTTTTCTTTAATCTGCTTTTCATTTCCAAAACACCATGAAAGCCTCACTCGAGGTTAGCTGCTACATCTGGTTTCTCAGTTATAAGAGGATCATTACTGAAAAGGAGAAAGTTATTAGTAAAACTTCAATTTGTAAGAGCAAGTTGAAGCCATACATTGACATCAAACAGCATCAGTGCACCAGGTTTAAGGTTTATGGGTACAGGCCATATGTTTTATGTAGTGGCCAACTGGTTTCCTGCTTGTGCACTTAACACTACTTTGCAGACTAAATGGCCAAATTTAGCAGAACTGAACAACCCACAAAGGCTAAATTTTGGCACGGGAAGATTTGGAACAGTCCCGCTGTTTCAGTCAATAGCTCCTCTAGTGCAGAATTCAAAGGTCCTAAATTAGGCTAATGCCTTGGAGGAGCTTCTTTGTCTCTGGAAGGGAACAAAGTTTGCTTTTTCTGAAGAACGTTCTGCGTAAATAAGGCACTTCCAATTATGGGCACTTTCATTTAAAGATTCAGAATTCATGTAAATGTCTCTCAACACGATTGAGGCATGAAAATATCCTCATCTTTCAGATATATTTACAGTTTAAAAGCAACACTATCTCTCTCTATATATATGTATAAACACTAACAAGACACTGCATTTCTTATTTTGATGTTCCAGATGCAAACAGTTGACAGTTACCAGTTGTTGTTTTTCTAAATATCCTTCTGCAGGAAAAAGATGCTATGTATTTCATACCCTTTTGCACCTCCACATATGCTTACTCATGCAAAATTTATTTAACCACATCTTTCAGCTGAAAGAAAACTGAAGGGTAGGATTAATTAGCACAGCATGTTCGATCACTTTCTTTAAGGGTTCCCTGTCTGTTTCCATGGTTACTCTACAGGAAGAGTGACGATCTCTTTTGAAAAAGACAGAGCTTATGGGCGATCATCAAAACTTCAAATCCTAATGGATAGTGTGAACAAAAGTCAAAAGGTAAATGACGAGATCGCCAGGTGAATACACAGCATTTACATACTGCTGTTTGCGCACTTTTTGCCAGTGATGGCTTGCTGACATCTGGTGAACTCCCTTCCAGGTCCTACCTCTTCCAAAAGATAAAAGGTCAACACGCATCCCACTGTTCCTGCCTCGTTTGGAAAGGAGGAAGCCAAGCGTAAGGCACAGCTATTAAAAAAGTCAGGTTGCATCAGCCCTGCTGCGTGTAATTATGGCAAGAACAGACACTGGTTAACGTTCTCCAGGCAGTTACTTCTCTGGCCATTATTTATCCAAACTGGAAGTAGAAACTGTTCTCACAGATCACACGCCACAAGGCTTCCCCAGCATCATCTACCTGTGCTGTGCCACAAAGCACAACTTCCTTTTAACTCATTCGAAATGTTCATTTTAACTCATTCGATGTTCTGCAATGCCCTTTATTTAAAGCACAGGCTGACCGATGGGAAGGGGAAGGGGAAGGGGAAGGGGAAGGGGAAGGGGAAGGGGAAGGGGAAGGGGAAGGGGAAGGGGAAGGGCCACACAAAGACCATCAAGTCCAACTTGCTGACCCCTTCAGGCCTGACCACAAGCTGAAGCGTATCACCAAGGACATTGTCCAAACGTCCCTTGAGCACTTGGCATGGGGCACCACCTGCCTCTGCAGGAAGCCCGTCCCGGTGTGTGACCACCCTCATGGCACTGACATTTCTCCTCTCGCCCAGCCTGGCCCTCCCCTGGCACAGCTCTGGGCCCTTCTGCACCCTGCCATCGCTCACCAGGGAGCAGAGGCCGGCACCTCCCTCTGAGCCTCCCCTCCTCGGGAGGCTGCCCAGAGCTTATGTATGTGCCTTTAACATATAAAAACTCCTTCCGCCTCATAATCTGAATTATTAAAAAAAAAAAAAAGGCAAAAAGATATTTCCTTCTGTGGTAAACACAATTTTCTCTGCTTTGTCTGGCTCTATCTTTTATCTCACACCCAGAGGTTGTATCTGATTTTACCTAGCATCAGTTATTGACATAACACATTGCACTGATTTATCACCGTAATTTTTTTTTTTAATTGTATTTGGCTTTTAAAAGAGGCAGTAGCTATATGCAGACACAAGACCTATTCAATACACACACCTTTGGCTATGAGCATAAATATTAATATTTGATATCTCTTTAGCTGCAGGATAGCTTTCTAGTCAAGTTCATATGACAACCAGGAAGCCTTTGTTCACAGTGAGCATCATTCTGCAAATGAGAAAAACAGTCACGGCTGCAAAAACGAGGGCTTGCCAAGAATGTGCATTGTTCCCTTTTCCATTATACCTTAAATGTATTTCTTTGTTTACTATTTTTATTTAGATATAACAAAAAGAGCTCTAGTGAGGCATATTGCAAACAAACAAACAAGAAAGTTTTTCTTTTTTCTGTTGTTTTTCCTTGATTCGGATCCTTTCATGCTTCCTTCCTTAGCTTCATGTTTATTTATTTTAACAATTTACTTAGAGTTTGGGGTAAATGGCTTATAAAACTATAACCATTATTCAGTAACTATATTAAAATGTTATTAATGCTGTCTGTTGTAGATCATGAATTGTCAAGTTCACTTAATCTATTTATCCAGGTACTTATTTTCCAACAGAGGCATATTTATTCAGTGAATACATGAATGGCAACAAAACTGAAGTAAAATGGGTGGAAACACTGCCACTATTTTGACAAAGCAGTCAGCTCTCTACCCGGAAGTCAGTTCCTGGCAAGGAAAAGTGTGCTGCAGCCTGTAGGTCCCTCCGCTGTCTACGTGAATATATCTACCCTTAAGCTGTAGCATTGTCAGAATATCTGATTTTAATTCCTTTCAAATACGATAAATTGCCTACAATACCCTACGTCTGAGTCCTAATGCAGACACCAGATTATGGTAGTGATGTTCATTTACAAAAGTTACCCACTACTAGGGAGAGGCTAATCAGGTTCCCCTGTTAATATTCCCCAAAGGCACTTGGACAATGACTGTTCTTCCAAAGCAGAGCGCATGAGTCAACCTTCCAAGAGACAGAGAGCAATAAGTAAGGCAAAAGACATGTGTGCCTGACAGCCTGCTTGTTCCAGCAGTATCAGTTGGTCTAATAAAAGATGATTTCTCCCTGCAAATCTTATCTCATGTATGCCGTCAGACAATCACTTACAATAATGTAGATGATAATTATCCTGGCCTTTGAAAGGGACTCGACTATCAATTTGACAAACACAAGTTACAAAAAGGGAAGATAGAGAAGTATCTTTTTTTCTGCTAACAGGAAGTAAGAATTTAGCCCCCAAGAAAAGTGTTTTTCTTTTTTCAACAACTCCAGCATCATCTCTTTTGACTGCCTCCCAAGACACCCAAAAGATCATAGGCAGTGGAAAAGTGGGATAAGGAAAAGAGCTCAGCTGTTGGTTGTATATTAAAGACCTCTTTGAATAATTTGACTGAAAGCCATCCTAGCTATAAAGCTGGTTATTCCTCTGCTTTAAAATCCTTATAAAAACTTTCTGACACATTGAAAAAGCCTACTGATGCTGAACATGTACCATGACTGCCAAATTCATTCATTCTCCGTTAGCAGAAAGGAACACACAAATAATTCTGTTCCAATCAAAAAGTAGGTGGCATGGAAGTGCAAAGGAAATGCATGTTCCACTTTCAACACAGTGAAATTATATGTATCCCCATGACCTTCTGGGTCAGTGTGAACATGTTCAAATTGCCTCTCCTAGTCTACAAGCAGAAAAATAATGGTGTGGGCAGGGAAAAAAAAAAAAAAAAAAAAAAAAAGAATCCACACTGTAAACATGCACACAGCCGTGACAGCTAACAGAACTCAAGGACAGCAAGCAATTGCACATCAAAGATAACTTCTGCATTAATGAAAAGACCTGGATTCATTATGAATATGGGATACGTGCCCACGATATTTTAACAGTTGACTGATTCAAGTCTTGCTTTCCAGTTTCTGGATTTTTACTTAATGATCCTCATTTTGTTGTCTCACAGAAAAAATTCTATATGAAAAATGATGACCTCTCCTCCCAACAACATTCCAGCACGAACATACCACTTTGCTAATAAGGCTGTAAGTGAAAATATCAGAGTTGCTCATTCCAGTTATTAAGTTTGAAGCAAATAGTTAACAAAGCCTGAACAGATGGTTTTAAATTGGTAAGATCTGCAAGATCTCCCTAAGAAAAGAGAGAAAACTGGGAAGCAGCTACAAATCAATGAGCACAGCACTGAGGAACAATTTGAGTTTAGAATAGAAGAATAGTGTGTATATATATATATATTCATGGAATTTTAAGACATATGAACAATGATCTTGCTGAAGACAAGAAACTTAACAGACTACTTTCATACATTTTTGAGGAATAATGTTCTCATTATCTTTCCCTAACAAACCAAAAGGAACTCAGAAAAGAAAAAGTTAAGTGCTATAGACCGTCGGGGAAAGTGTTCTGTGGAGACAAAGAGAGAACTATGGATGTACAATTTGATGAAGTGTAACAGTTCACCAAGCACTGGCCACAGAAGTCAACAACTCACCACAGTGCTATTGAGTATTAAGTTAACAATCAACTGTGTTCCCCATCTGTAAAACTAAAAGCATGACTGCAAGAGCCAATTTTGGATTACTCCATCTGGAGTCCAAGTAAAAATGAACCAGCCTTCATCAACTGGTATCTTGATAAGTTATCACTTGATAAAATGCAGTAGGTACTTGACATATTGCATGAGACAGGCTAAATAGGACATACTGGCAAAGAAATAAATAAGCTTGCTCTGTGCTGTGCGAGACTTATATTAGCAGAAAATCATCATGTAGATAAACTGCCTTCCCCTTTGTTGAGATGCTAAGGGGACTGAACACACACCAGATTCAATCCCTCTGTATACAAGACAGCAGTACCATTTAAATCCTTCTACTGCAACGCTTCATTAAATCTGACAGCTGAAGAACTGTTAAATAAGCACGTTTTGTTGCTAGTGTAGTAATTCACAGTCATCCAAACAGAAACACAAAAGCTAAGTTTCACAGAAAGTTTTATATTTGAACATCTAATCCCAGTTTACACTCAGATAATTTTGTTTCTTCAAGGACCATACAACACTGAGCCTGAGAAGGTGATGCCACAGCCAACACATACTGCTTTTCCCGCTAACAAGGTCCACAACTCAGTGCAATGATTCTGGAGAGCACAAAAAAAAAAAAAAAAAACCTCTGGTCAAATGCAAAGTTGGTTGGATGACTATTAGGATGTTGCTCTGTGGAATGGTTTATGCCAGTGGAATAATACTATTTTGCTGATTCATCCTTTCTAACTTAGAGGTAAAATAGCCAGAGAAATTTAATGACCATAATAGGTCAAGTAATGGTCAGGTAAAAGCCTATCTAAGTGACTGTAAATTTACTTACAAACAGTTAAGATCCCAGGAACTAGTCTAGGATAATTTAACAAGAGTGATGCTGCATAAAAAAGCAAGTACTTGAAGAGTATTAACATCTACTAAGAAATAACACTTCTGAAAATCAGATCTAATAATTATTTTGATTTATAAATCCAACAGCGATAGGGCTGTTTGACATTACCATCACGACATGGGTATTGAAACAATCACTTCTTACAGTGCAATGTCTGACATTACATGAATGGCATAACTCCTCAGCTAACAACTTCACCAGCTCCTGGCCTCCGTGCTGCACAGCCATGTGCAATTAAGTTTGATGTGCCCACGTTTCCAGGTACAATGCCACTGCAGCATGCACTTCCCTGCTGCAGGACACAGTGGCACTTGTTCCATTTCACAGCCTCGTCTTCTGAACCACAGCCACCTTGACTGACACAAATGGTTCTGCAGTGATCAAGAAGTTTAATCCAGGCTGCTTCCAGGACCCATGACAGACTATTTATAGAAAACAAAAATACTCAGATAATTCTTGGTATCACTGCAATACATTATATTCTGCAGCTTATATATTTCCTTAGCATGTAAAACACTGTCTGGGCCATTCTGCTGAAGAACTCCAGTACATTTTGCATGTGATACCACATCAGTACATACATTCACATACTAGACGATACCCACAGTATCTAAACACACATCTGTCTGCACTGGCAGATGAAAAAAGTCAGAGAAAAATGATCTTAAAACATCAGTACAATACAGTACAAACACCAGTACAAAGCTAACAACACAAAAAAATCTAAGCTATTACACAGAACAAAATAACTACAGCAGACCTAAAGATTTCACTAAATTAATTTTTCTTATTTTCACTTTGCTTTAGAGTGTGAAAACATTAAGAAAACCCATGTAAATATTTTTGCTTCTGTAAAGCAGCATTATAGAGCAACATATTACGAAAGGGATCTCTGGAGTCTCAGATTCACCTGTTCAATCGAATCGCTCCTCAAAACTCATTTAATATCTATGTCATCTTTAATTAGCTGAATCACAAATCTTACAAGGAAAGTTTTGTGAGAGACATTCCAATATGCTTAGGTCTAAATGATTATTTGACTTTACATCAGTAGTCAGGCATCTGTATTCCTGCAGAGCCACCTAATCAGTTCATAATACAATTTTGTCACAGAGAAGGAAGAAATGAAAACAGACAATTTCATTTTTAAAAAGTTACATTAGAAAAGCATTAAGACTGTGCCTTATACAGTATGATTCTGGAAGCGTGTGGTTAAAAAGCAAATGTTCCTCATGTGGCATCTTTCTGTATAGTGGCACTGAAATGCTACTGCCAAGGTAGCAAAATCGGAGCTATAGGACAATATCTAGTCTGCTATATACAGATGTAACACTACTAAGTCAGGGGAATTGCAAATCCCTGTGTCATACCTCACTAAAACAAATGAAAAATTGTTAGTACTGAAGTTAAACCATTCCTTTTTCTATTATTTCAGTTAACTTAAGGACTATTGATGTGCTTCTCCATGCAGTGCTTGATTAAAAACTTCTTCTGGATTGCAAGCAAAGTAAACCTAACAGTATCTTGATCATAGGCAAAATACTACTGTCATATTATTAGTAACTTTGGAACATTTCATGTTTTATATAAACCATTTCCTATTTCAAGTTTGCATGTACGAACAAATAAGTACACAGGTGAGCACATCTCATTCTGACAACCCATTCAGCATCACATCCTGCAACCTACATGGCAAAGTTGGCTGTAACCCTCAGCAAAGAATTGTCCAAGCTTCAAGAAGGTAAATTAGGAGTTTTTTTTTCATAAAGTGCATTTCAGTAAGACAATGATTTTTAAAATACATATATTTTTTTCCTAAGGTCTACACACAGTTCAAAGCTGAATCAAATTTTCACCCTGCTTCAAGAGTACAGAACTTACCATCAGCAATGACAGTACTGATATAATGAAAAGTTTTTCCCTTATAGTGCCTCATGCTTGGTATCTGCTTTTACAATCAATTCAACCCACTACAGTTAATATCTAACTTAAAGACCATTGCAATGAAATATCCTTAAATGCAAATACAGCCACAAGAGTGAATGAGTGAATACTGGGAGAAAAAAAAAAAAAAAAAAAAAAAAAAAAGTGACCTAAAAATTGCTGAAATAAGAAGGATAAGAAGGATAAGAAGTATGTTCATATCTGGGGGTAGGGATAAAAGAGATGACACCTGAATATCTTCTTCTCCCTTACTTCTAATGGCCACTGGAAAAAATTGCTATAACATCTGTTATGTTATATAAGGCATAAAAGCCAAAGGTGGGAAAAGCTGAAAGTGACCTTGGAGGAGAGCTTGGCCACATTTTAACAAGGTGAAGATCTAACCAGACTTTTTCCCTAACACGTAACATGAAAATCATGGAACAGCATTTCCTCCGTCATACAAAGCAGTTGTCAAAGTTGCTACCTCACCCGGATCAAATGCTCACGATTCCAGAGCTCCCACTTTTACCATCAGTAACTTAGTGCCTGATGGCTTCTGGGTGCTGTGGAGGCCAGTGGCTGCAGCAAAATTCTCCTCTTAACACATGAATAGGAATCATGCAACTATAAAAAATATTAATATTACCCAGCACTGCATCCTTCAGAAAGACTGAAAATTAACCCTACATAAATTATTAAAAATTACCTAGATAAAAAGTGAATCTGCTGCAGTAAGGTTTTACACCATCTAGAACAAAATAAACCGTGATATAGATTACAGAGCAATCATTTCTTTAAAATGCTATCTCAATTATGGAATTATTTCATATCGTGTTAAACAGCACATTTCTCTTAATGAACTGCCATTCTCCTTTCACGTTAATCTTTTTCTTTGCATATCAATATTTTTGTTCTGACTGATGATAATTTTTTTCTTCTTTAACCCACACTGCTTTCCAGTTATCCTTTAATTTCCACATAGCTGATTATTTCCTGTGCAAAATAAATCTGCATAACTATTAACACATCAATGAAATTTAAATGATTACAATTTGGCATAATTTTCTCCCATTATAATATAGTATGTTCTCTTAAATAAGGAAACATTAAACAAAAGTATAATCAGACCAAGAAGGCCAACAGGGAAAGTACTAGGGGATCAACCTGGATGCCTATACTCAAAAGCTTTACCATGATGCTAGCAGGCTTTTGAATATAGCTACACTGACAAAAGCAGTTTGCCATTTCTCAGGCAGGAGGAAAACTACTAATGAAATATCACCGGGGACTGAGACACGGGAAGCACCATCCTCACAAGTTAGTGTGGCTGCAGCTGCTCAACACTTGTGAAAATCTCACGTTACTTATGAAATTTCAAAATCAGACTGGCAACGCAGCACACCGAGGTGTTTCTCAGTCAATTTCCAAACAGAGAAGGGAGGGGGAAGGTGGCACATCTTAGTCCACAAGTCACACTTCTGATTACTTTTTTCATTCCCTTTAAAGTGCCACCATTAGAGTGACTACATCATTTCCTCCACTGATATTTTTTCCCTGTATCTACAGTATCAGAAGTGAGCAAAGAAACTTTGGAAAAATAAAACACAGGGGCTTATAGCCACAGTAGTTACAAGGCTACACACTAAGGCTATAGAAGAAGCAAGATGTGTAGGAAGAGAAAACTGACATGAGATCATGGACACGACTGAATAATTTTTTTTTTTTGCAATGAAAGCAAAAAGCTTATCACTGCTGCCCAGATTTTAAATACATCTACAGATTCCTTTGGCTTGATGGGCCTCTCTTGTGGTAATAGTGATTGTGGTAATAACGCAAGATCACAATCAGCACTGAGCTAGCCACATTACAGATGACATCCAAATCCCACATTCTTCCTAAGCACAAAACACTGAAACAGATTTTCATCACAGTTGTTTTAATGGTGTCATAACCAACTTCCTTTATTGCCCTTAATGGATAATTAAGATGCTTTCCTCCTATTTAAAGGCTCAATATATCTCTAACTTGTAACAACTGGAAACTGGATTGAACCCTAGGTAATCTGAGATGCTTTTAACAGGGGACTCATTCAGTAACTCAAACCAATCTCCAGCTCCTTATTGGTTTAAAAATAAATTATTATTTTTTCTTCATCAGCCAATAATCCTACACAGTGCTTCTTAGTGGGAAGAGCTCAAGTTACAGTATCTACTTATTGCTATAGCTGAAAAGATGGGTATTTTTTAAGAATTTTAATTTCAACAATTAAAAAACAATCAGTGGAGACTGACGTGGACAAAAAGTCCAGTTTGTCTCCAAACAACCTATGTCAAATCTATTCATTTTCCGTAGGCCAGCAAACCCATTTTCCAGCCATAAGATACTCTTCCTGCATCAACTCTCACAATGGCAATTTTTAAATTAGATTTGCCTAATTCCTCAATAAACCCATCAGATCAATGAAACAAATTAGACTGAGGTCCATGATGGGAACAGCAAGCTAAATAGATATGAGAAGCAAAAGGCGTTTGCACAGCACTGGACCACAAATTCTCCTTCAGTTTAATCTCTAAAACAATGCACAAAAGAATTCATCAGCCCAAGCACCAGAAATCAAATCTACCTCTTTGCACTGCTGTCGCTTGAGATTTCCTACCACCTACGCATTTCATCTCACTCCCCATGTTTTCTGGGCAAGATACAAGAAGGTCAGAAAAGCATCACGTGAAGCCGTTGCTTCTGCGAGGCGAGGGGAAGGAGGCAGCTTTGGCTACTCCCCGACAGCAGTCAGTTGTACTGTTAGAAACCAAGAAGATCTGGGGATGGAGGGACAGCTTGTCGTCCGGGGGAAGCAAATAACTGATAAAGCAGCTTGGAAAGGGTCTCTGTGTCCACAGCACCCCCAGCCTCCACAGCCTACAGCTTTAATCCTTCCTCCAAGACAACAAATTTGAAGGTCCCCTGGCTACCAATGAACTTGAACAATGAACAATGAGCTCTGGCATCCCTTTCTCTGGTTCCAGAAAGCAATGGGGCATTTTTCACTGATTTGGTAGCATGCATTCAAGGTTACGCCAGGCCAAATGTACACAGGCTGCTCTGCTGCTCCAGGCCTCGAGCCCAGGTGTCGAAGTGAATAGCACTCTCAGCTTCTGCTCTCAACAAAAACCACCGTGTTACAGTTAGTTACAGAAATAACTGTATTTTCTAAAGATCTGCAAGCTAACTCAAGCTTGAGCATCTTAAGATTTCACTTTCCAGGTTCCTACTTCCTTTTTTTTCAACTCACAACATTGTGAGCCATCTTCATTACTTGCTATTTAATACAAATATTATCAATGCCCCTCAAAGAAACCTATTACTGACCTGGGGCTATGAGAACGAATTCTTCTGGCTGGAAGGCTATGATCAAAGGGGACCAGGCTGCACCTGGGGAAACAGCAACCTCTAACAAGAATATGGGAAATAAATGCCTTTTTCATTCTGTTCATTTCAGACTAGGTATTTGAGGAGTCTGTGGACCTACATTTTGGGTATGCTGGTTCCCTTCATCACCAGCAGCAGCCTTTAATAGAAACATTCAAACACCTTCCATGATTTCTCCAGCCCTGGCACAGCCTGTTCCTGAAGCAGCAGGGGCTTATGGTGGGTCAGCTACCTCCAAAGTGACCCAGGCAGCTCCTACAGCTCATCCTCAAACTGCATGACTGCAGCTACCCAGCCTGCTGTTTCCTAAAGCCAGGAAGGTTAGAGGTTGCCAGTCCACAGCTAGAGACATTCCCTGAGGAGTTTTACAAACAATTACACCAAGCATCACTGAAAATGGAAACTTCCAGCACCATGACAACTCCATATACCGATATCTTCAAGAATTGACACTCTGTGGACCATTCACACAGAAAAACATAGCGGTTATTCATGTGAGCAATCTTTTATGCTATCCAACATTTCATATGAATTTATATAAAGAAATTCCTTACGGGACTCTTACTGTGAAAAAAAAAACCACTATTTTTTTCAAGTTATCATCATAGCTTTAATCATCTTAACAGTAAACTAACTGTACAGCAATAGTTTTGTCCCTCATGACATATCTCCAACATGCTCCCTGCAGTAAACTCCGTATGGAAATTCCTGGAAACATCCTCTTTAATACTCAGCTGCAGTTTTAAACTGCAACTCTATGGAGTATAATTCTCTTTATTGCAATCCTCAAGCCTCTTTGCTCCTGTTATCTATTATTAATCATCCTATATATCCAAAAGGATGCAAGGCTCAATCATACCTATTTGATACTGTCTTTTCTTACATCGCAAGGTTTTATATCAAGAAAATTCTGAAAGTGTAAGGCAGTATTTCCACCACGATGCAGACCTCCTGCAGCTCCTTATTCATCCAAGAAGATCCCAAAAGATAACAAAAAGCTGAAATGAAAGGCTTTAGGGTCCATGTTATTTGGAAGACTAAAGCAAAGAAATTTCCATTAAGATTCTTCTGCTATTTTTCTCTCCAAAGCCCACTCCCATAAACAAGAAAGAGCAACTCTCTGACTGCAGGAACAAGCCCCAGAGCATTAAAGTACCTATTTCCTGATGTTCTTTCACACTCGCCTTGCAATACTAGACCTCCTTGGGGCATTACCACAGCCTGAAGCTTGTTTAACAGACTGAAACTAAGAAGAATCAGTGCAGGGAAGGGGGTGAAGGGGCAATTTCTATGCAAGCCTTATAAAATGTAATAAAAAATTAATAATGTTAATAAATCAATCAACAAGTTTTTCTATCCTTTCAAATTACAGTCAAGCCAACAATACCTTCTAGACTTTCTCTTTCACACTTTGAAATTGTATTTTGCACGTCTGCCTCTTGGGTACCTGCATAGTCACAGCCATACGCTGTGTCTTGGAGCCATGGCATAGCAAGAAAGTCAGTGTACATGCTAAAAAGAATGGCACCCCAATTAAAAGATGTAATTACATAAGAGATCTTTGCACTTGAGAAAGTTGGACACTCCAAAATGCAGACCAAACAGATCTTCAAACTTCTCAACCACACAACTTGTACAGTTCACCTATACTGCAGGCCTAGCAGAAAAGACAAATGGGAAAAGTGGCTGCGGGGAAGTTTCACAAACAAGAAATCCCGTGAAATAAAATTCCTATCAGCATGTTGATCAACTAACAGATAAAGCAGGACAAGAGTCTTAATAATATGGCCATTTTCTCTCACATTGTCAGAGGTGCTATGACTGCTTCACATGCAAGCCAAGCTCAAATGTTTTGTTCCATACACCTATGATGCCCTGAGGAGTTTTTCAATACATCAGCAAGTGACATGCAACGTGCCTGCCCTCAAAAGTTCCGTAACTGTTTTATCTGAAAATTTAGAATAACAAGCAAGTATAACATGTATTTTTTCAAGACAGAGAGCACAACATTTTTCAAACTAAAGAATATGTAAGAGAAAACATAATATGATCAGTTTAAAGGTCCACCCACATTGTTCCTAGAAGAGCCAGCATATTGGGCTTCTAACTGAACTTTGGGGACAGAGAATAAGAAACAAAACACAGAAAGACAAATCCTTCCTGGAAAGTCCCACCTGGAAAGTAGGATCCACTTCCCATCTCCTACCTGATTGCTATCAGCCATTCAGAGACTTTGAGCTGTAGTTTAAATGTAATAATCTGGATGTAAGCATAACTGATTAGCCAATCTTGATTTATATTGGCATACACAATAACTAAATACTAACAGCAGGAGTGTGTAGGAGGACTTGCTCCATCATTTTCCCATCCCTGGGACCTTCCTTCCCATCCCAGACCTTCCTTCTTGCTCTTTTTGAAAACAAGTACAATGTTCCCTTTTCCCCCGTTATTGGAGACCTCCCCCAGTTGACACAATCTTTCAAAGATGACAGAGAGCAGCCTTACAATGACATCAGTCATCTTTCCCAGTACCTTCAAGAGGTCTCGTGTGTGGACCCATGAACTTGCATGGGTCAAGATTTCTCAGAAGATCCCTTACTCAGTTCTCTTCCACTCACTCTTCTCCTCCGTGAACCGTGTCTCAGACAACAAAGGTTTGTGAGATTTCATTTGTGAAGATCAAGACAAGGATGTCATTGAGCACATCAGCCCTATCTGCATCTGCTGTGACTACCTCACCTGCCCCACTTAGCAAAGGGACTACATTTTCCACAATCACTTATTACTTCTCTCCCTCATGCTCCTCCAGCATCTTTCCTTTTCCTCCTCAACAGCCTGTTGTTGCCTGCCTCCTCCTTTGCCCCAACTTATTTTCCTCCCAGGTGCCTTAAACTCCTCACTGATGGCAGAGCTGCTGCCATCTAAGACCTTTCAACACTGTAGACCCTCCTGCCTGAGTGGTCACTCAGAAGCACCATCATGCAGAGTCAAAGATAATGTGCCTCGCAGAGCTTGTCTGTTCCTCTAGTGTCATCTATATTTGCTTCTCCAGTCTTTGGTAGGTATCTTTTAGAGGTCTGAAGTCACAATTAAAAATAAGGGATTGCTGAAATGACAAGTGGTACTGGTTATATGTACCTCATATATAAATAAAACAAAGAATTCTTGAATGATTGTTCAATATGAATACAAATTACATACTTCTTTAGAAAGGTATTCTGCTTAGAATAATAATCACCTGATTGCAAGTAACTCTTGGAAAAAAATAAAAGATATTCTTAGTGTTCAGTCTTTGGATTCATGCTCCTATCCACTGCTGTACAGCCACTTGACGCTCTAAAATTAACATAAATGCATTTATTCTAGAAACACACCTTGCTTTTAAAGCTGCTCAATGATTTTCCTAAACAAAGGCTCCAAGTTTTTGTTTTGTTTTGTTTTGTTTTTAAGTCAATACACATCCAAAGGCCAAATAAATACATCTGTGAATAGTGCACAGAAAAGTTTAAAGTGAAGAAATAACTAACCAAAGCCTAAGCAACAGTTACGCAGCCCAGTCCGTGTGGCGGCTAACATTCAGCACAAGGCTCTATTCATTTAAGTTTGTAATTGCTTACGGTGATACTCATTAGAGGTTTATAATACTTTATTTCTACTCAAGACAGACATATATACAGGAGAAAATAACCGAAACTACAGACAGCTAGACAAATTCACAGTGCAGGGTCAAAAATAATTCTTGCATTTTATTTAATCATTTCATAAGGAAAATTCCTACATACTTTAATTTCCTCTGGAATTTTAATTAGATTGAAGAAAAAAAATGCAAGAATAGAATTCAAGGACTATTTTTCAGAGAAACAGTTATTCAAGAAGTAGTCTTCCCTATTATATCTTCTCAAGAAAGCCATTTTTTATACCTCATCAATTTTTAATTTGATAAAGTCTCTGTGTTCTGTTATCCCTTTTCATTTTACTGCTGAGTCTTCTCATAAATGTTCATTTCATAGCAACTATAGCACAATGAACAGTAAAGCAAACTCCCGTTCATCTGAACAAAGGCACTCCCACACAGTGGAGTATCTATGTCTGGGAGCTGTGCTATAGAAAAACACATGCCCACGGTTATTCAAAGATTCCACTTCAGCTGCAATGCAATGCACTGGCAGGCATGAATAGCCTTTCTTTTACCTTGTTTATTCAAGAACTATGATCTACTGCAGCCTGCTTTTAAGTATTTGATATTCCACACTGAGGAGATTAAATAAGCCTGATGTCAAATTAAAAACCTTCGGCCAAGCTGTTGATTTTTTATAAACTTATGAAACAAAATCTGAAGGTCTTGTCCTTAGAGACTAAAAGGCCTTTGCTCTAGGATTTTATATTTATTGTGCTAGCAAAGTCAACGCTATCTCTGTCAGAAACTGATTTCATGATAAGTTCTCTTCTTCCTTGAGTGAATTCTAAAACAAAGCGCCCATTTCTCTAATTTCCATACCACTTCTCATGTAATGAATCAAAAATATAATCTAAATCAACTTCCTTTCCAAGCCATTATCACGAATTAATCATTTGCAGAAGAAAAATGTTAAAAGAAGCAAGACTGTATCTTACATCTTGTTTAAGAAGAGTCTTTCATACTGGGAAAGTGGAAGATGGGCTCTAACAGTACAGTGTTTCAATAGGTAAACATGCATTCGTGAACATGTATGCATGCATGCACATGTTTATGCTCTCATTTCTCATGCCTCCAGTGAAAGAGGTCACAACCCTTCAAACTTTAACCTCATCACGTCTAATTTTTCATCTTGTTTCTCAGAGAAATTTAACCCATCTGGTTTTGAATTTTACACGTTCATTAGCCATGAAAGAAAATACAGCTTGAAAAAAAATATGGAGTCATATAATCTCCTCTCAGTAAATAAGAGAGGGTTATGCAGGTGTTTCTGTTACATCAAGACAAACTTACAACAGGAAAAAAATCCTCACTACGTTATACATTCACATGCCTATTATTTGGTATTTCTTTCTAGTTTTACTTATACACCTTTATTCTTCATTTCATAAGAATACATAACGGTCAATCTTTAATTCCTGCCAACACAAAGCTGAGAAAATATTGCCTTTGATGTCAGCAAAAGAACATTAGCCTCGTGCTGCACTGAGGTACAAAAAAGTCCTCAGAAGCAAGAGCTCCATTTCCTACTACAACAAGGTGAAGCACATAGGGAACATAAATGTCCCAAGCTTTCTTATATTCTATTGAACATCAGCCAACACAACCAGTGGTCAGTTGCATGTCTGAGCTGGGCATCACATTGACTGGTTCACATTTCCAACAAAGAATTTAGCAGTGCTGGGGAAAGGTTTTTTTGTTTGTTTTCTTAAAAACACATCTGAAAAGTTTGAAGGCCTCCTGTCCCCAGCCACAAAAGGAAGGCTACTGGACCTAGCTCAAGGAAAGGGCTGGCTACTGTGGAATTAAACAATGGTCACTGAATTTTTCAAATTTCTAATTTTCTCTTCATTTTTAACAGGTTTTCCAGGGATTTCACTTAACATTATAATAAAACATAAAGAACTAAGACTTATTGCTCCGACGCTTCATGTTTGTCAAATTGCTTGGATAGAACTTCATTATACCACACATGGAGCAGGATTTAACCCACAAATTTAACCAAAGTAGGACTATTAACTTTGTTTATTTGAGTACTGGTAATATACAGCAATGTCTTGCAGTCCTAGATCAGGATCAGCATCACTATGTACACTAACTGATTTAAAATGGGTTTCTAGCCCAAGAGAGACTACAGTCAGAGAAATAACTGAAAACATGAAATTATAACAGATTGACTATATCTGTATCTGATAGATGCTTATTTTATTATTATTATTACTAATTCATTATAGTTGATTATTCTCAAGGGAGATATTTTCAAAAGATTAATTCTTCTTGAATGACATTTCTCTTTTTTAATTTTTTAATAGCTTCAAATTGGCCATATAGCTTGAGGGGTAGGGGAAGAAATAAAGGAGAAAAAAAAAAGCATCATATGAGACACTGTACATAACAAAGGAATTTGCAAGGTCAGAGTTTTCAGTATCCTCCAAAGCTGGAGCACTGTCATAATAATCTCTTGAAGGATTTATAATATGGGGATATTTGGGATTCAGATAACTGTACAGTGTATTATACACAACAACAATACAACAAAACTATCTATTTCAAACAGAACAACACCATCAACATAAGACTAATTCATACTTCACTGCAAACAAAAACACTTAATGATTTGTTTGTTTCAAGTATTTAAGAAATGAAATCTTATAGTAAAATACAAGATGCAGGAATGGTTTTTTTAAGCGTTTCTTTAAGAAACTTTTGGCATCCTCCAGGTTTTGAAAAACAGCCACAGAAAATGGTATGTAAAAATAAATTATTCTTGTTTCTAATACTGTTTCTTTAATCACCTCACAATCAAGTTCTTGTGGAGCGTCCACCTGAGTTTCTGCTCTGTTTTCCAGCACAGCAAATACATACTGAGCTGTTAATTGCAGTAATACTAATTAAAAGACAAAAAACAGGACTACTACTAACAGTGAAATTGCCAATTAGCACATAAGGCTTCCTCATTACTGCTGGTGAATGAAATGAGAAGCCTGATGTGGATAGCAGTCATAAAAATAAAAGACATTTCAAAAAAGCTGATAGGTCATATTTTCAGCTTACTTCAGAAGTTCTTCTGGAGTCAGTAGCTGAGAAGTTGACCTATTGGAAAAAGAGAAATTCCTACAACATTTTTGGAAAATCACTAAAGAAAAATATTGCCATTTGCCATATCTGCATTCATGATGACTTTCAGAAGGATTACATCTCCAGTGTAGCCACTAAAAACTATTTAAAGATCAAAATTAAAAAAAATATATATATATCAAAAAAGGGCTAACCTTTCAGTGGACAATTTCTCCTGCTTTTATACTTCACATAAGGCTTTTCCCCATAAGGGACTAAGAATGGATACTGAAAGCAGTCCAGATGATCTTAGCTTCCTTTTATCTTTAGAAAGAATAAATATTCTTAAATCTTTCAGTCTCTTTAAATCAATCATCATTTTATGAAAGTTAATCCTACTTCCAGATCTCCACAACCCTAGAGCTGCTTGCACAAAGTGACTGTGCTCTTCACATATTCTGTATTTCCTCAGTTCTCTCTCTCTCAATCTCTCTTTTCAAAGGTTCTGAATTTTAATTCAGAGGTCTCATGGCAAGTAAAACTGAAATACTTCCAGCATTATTTTCCTGGTGAGAACAGGAGTATATATTTGTTTTTCACTTGCTGCCTTTTAATCAAACATTTTGTTGACCATAATCAATTTCTTCGCTCAGGAGAAAAATGTGCAATTATCTACAATGAAGAAGGTGTGTCTAAGGAATAGGGTGGGGGGAAGAGAAATCAATGGAACCATCTGTCTGACATTCCTACAACATTATAAGAGACTTGTAATTAACTGCTTGCCTACCAAAGTCTGCCAGCTTTAACTCCCCCGTGTCACTGATCAGAAGATTCTGTGGTTTCAGGTCCCTGTGCAAAATGTAACGCTGGTGGATGTAAGACAGTCCTCGCAGCAACTGAAATAAAAATAACTGAAAAAGAGGGGGACAAAAAATGACCTCTGTTAATATTTTGCATATAACCACAGCTGATTTCTTCACAATATGCAGGGTGCTTGCATATTGTGGTAACATTGTGTTAGAATTCCTCCCAAATTGCGTAATTCCCCACCCAAATTGAACACAATGAAATTTCAATCTAAAAAATATGTACTTTGCAAGGACTAACCCCATTCTCCAAGCCCTACTATATTGTAGATTCAATTTGCCTTCTTTAAAAAGAACAAGAGCAATATACCCATGTGCAGAAGGCTCGATTTCTACTAAATTATAATTATATTCCATTTACCCATATGGCCTTAGAGATTAGGTGGTAGCCTGAAGACAGATGTGTATCTTCCCTAATTATAGGAAACAACAGCACAGGGTGGATAAGGATGGGGAGATAATGCTGGGGGATGGGACTGGAGCTAAAACAAAGAAATTAATAGAATAACAATAATGCCTGTGTACCCAAGGTAATCTGTAAGTATGAGAGGTTTTCCCCTTCAAAGTCTTTTATGGGAGTTGCTTATGTATATTTCATTAAGAAATGACAATTCACACTGAACAAAAAGATGACTCTTTAAACCTACTTATAATAGTCTTAAGTTTAAATAAGAACCTAACTCATTTCTCACGCTTTTTTGTTGTTTTTTGTTTTGTTTTTGTTTTTAACTCTTCACTGTACTCTGCAAATGCTTTCCCTAGAACTAAGCACTGACGTTTTGTATTTTCGTAATTTACAATTATGAACAAGGTGTTGGATGATGGAGATCTTTTGTCCTCCCCTTTTCAACTCCTCTCCCATCATTCTCCTGCACTCTTCTAGTGGCATCTGCTGTAAAAGGCTGTAAATCATTCACTAGCAGATTTCTGTCAATACAAAGGGTGATTAATTGTTTCCTAGGAGTTTTCTTCGCAGTTTTGAAAGATCTCTCCTAATATATAGATCATTCCTATTGCCTGAAATATTTAAAGAAGTATTACAGTTTCCGAGTTGGAACAGAACAAGCATTTGTAATGCCCAAAATGGAAGATTCAAGAGTGGATGGACCTCACGCCTCACAGCTCACCAGCTGGTGAAACATGCTCCCTGGAAGCTGTAGAAACCACACCAAAGATTTGGGAAAATTCAACCTGAGCGCATAACAATCTCTAATTAACTTGCAACGCAAGCATCCTATTTAGTGACTGCTGAAGTGAGGAGACAATATAAAAGGGGTTACAAAATCTGATTATAGAAGAGAATAAAGGCTGACATGAAAGAAACAGAAATGTCATGTTACTGAAGTTGAAATGAATTTAATTGCATTTCATTTTTTCCCCAAGTGCAGACACAATACACTGTATGTGTAGCTATTTAGCCAGGGCACAAAGAGCCATATCAATCACCTTCTTGCCAGGCTGAGTCTAACAATGTGCTGAGGAAACTTAAGAGCAAAATACAGAAACAAAAGAAAGAATAGCAGGAAAGTCATAAGTAACATGCACATTCCTTTTTGAATTGTGGTTAAAATGGAACTCACAGTACACAAAAACTATTTTAAAGGCAGGAAGCAGAAATGGCTTTCATTACAGCCTTAAAATATAAGTTAAATTCTACTAAATGACTTCCAACTTCTTTTCATAAAAGATATGGAAAATAGCCATTTTGCTAAACTAACTCAATGACATTAAACTTCAACTGTTATTTTTAGCATCATGTTATCTTACAGAACTGTCATCTTTATAATTCAAAATATATTAATTAATGCAGCCTTTCATTTGGCTTTAATGCAAAGCGTCAAGTGATTTGACACATTGTACTAAGAAAAAAAAAAACAACAGCAATTTCATAGCTAAACAGAATAAACATCTGCTCTTGAGGACAGCTTTGGAACATAGGTTTGTTCCAAACTTCTAGACGTGTTTCTCATGAAGGACTTCCACAAAAGTCACTTAACTCTCTCACTTACACTGTGTGAATTGCTTCCTCCTTGGAGGAAGATCATGAAATAGAAGGGGAAAAATCTCATTGAACTCGTTACAGGGTAAACTTTGTCAAGTTTTGTTGTTTTCTCCTTTCCCCATTAGCATTTTTTTTTACTTTGGTGATACTAAAACGTGAGAAGATTTTTCACGGGTTCATGAGACGCAGGTCCTGCCTGACCAACCTCATCTCCTTCTATGACTGGGTGACCAACGGCATCCTGGTTTCTATCAGAAACAGTGCAGCCAGCAGGAGCAGGGAGGTGATCATCCCCCTGCACTCGGCTCTGGTGAGGCCGCACCTCGAGCACTGTGTTCAGCTTTGGGCCCCTCACTAGAAGAAGGACATCGAGGCCCTGGAGCATGTCCAGAGAAGAGCTACGAAGCTGGTGAAGGGCCTGGAGCACAAGTCCTGTGAGGAGTGGCTGAGGGCACTGGGGTTGTTTAGTCTGGAGAAGAGGAGGCTCAGGGGAGACCTCATTGCTCTCTACAACTGCCTGAAAGGAAGCTGTGGGGAGCTGGGGGTCGGCCTCTTCTCACAGGTGATAGGACTAGAGGGAATGGCCTCAAGTTGCACCATGGGAGGTTCCGGTTGGAAAAAATGTATTCTCAAAGTGGTTAGGCATTGGAACAGGCTGCCCAGGGGAGCGGTGGAGTCACTGTCCCTGGAAGTGTTTAAGGAAGGGGTAGATGTGGTACTTAGGGACACAGTCAGGACCCTGAACTTCCAAAGAGTGAACTTCAAGCTACTTAAAGCCTAGTGGATGAGATTCCCTGGAACACTGTCCATAGGGACAAAGGAGCTAAACAGAGCTGGCAACTCTTTAAGGATGTTTTCCTTAGAGCACAAGAACTCTGCAGCAAGTTGCTACACCCGGGTCGGGGCAATCCCAGACATGAGCACTGACGGGGAGCAGAACACATTGAGAGCATCCTTGGAGAGAAAGACTTGGGAGTTGTAGTGGACAAAAAGCTCAACATGAGCCAGCAGTGTGTGCTTGCAGCCCAGAAGACGAACTGCATCCTGGGCTGCATCAAGAGAGGAGCAGCCAGCAGGTTGAGGGATATGACTCTGCCCCTCTACTCTGCCCTTGTAAGGCCTTACTTGGAGTGCTGTGTCTAGGTCTGGGAACCCTGGCACAAGAAGGATGTTGATCTGTTAGAGTGGGTCCCGAGGAGGGCTATGAAGTCTTTTCCAGCCTTAACAATTCTATGATTCTATTATTTAAGTAAAAATACAAACCTAAGTCCTGGCTGTAGAACATTTTGCAAACTGTGTGCCCTTCGAGATTGCTTGGAAAGCGAGAATAGCAGAAGAGCCTCTCTATGTTCAAGTGTTCTCTACTCCACAAGATGAAAAAATGAATTGGAAAGAATCATTTCTGAAGCCTCAGGAAATAGTTTTGCCTTCTCTCAGACAAGATCCCTCTGCTGTCTTTGAGGAAAGCTCTCCCTGAGAAACCTCTCTGCTTCCCTTCTGCTGGTTGCGAAAGTAGAAATGTTACAGAAGAGATCTGTGGTTCTTGAGCTTATATGTTACTAGCTTTAATATTTGCATCATCATAAACAAAGCTATATAACCACCAAATAACCTGTGATAAACAAACTACTTGTATACTGTTTGCAGTTTATTAGTGAGAAGGGCAGTTTAGCAATAAAATGAAAGACTCATAAAATGGCAAGAGTCATTGTGATGAAAATTGGAATAGAGCGAAAAGAGAAGTGAGGTTAGTCTACAGCAATCAGGGTTTTGGCATGGTTTCATCTCGCAGGAGAACACCTAACAGTTTTACATTCAGACAATATGTATATTTGTGTTTCAGGCCTTGTTTATTGAAGATACCTGTTAAAAAAAAAAAAAAAAATCTTTTCTACCCTAACAGTTACACAGCTTTCACTTTAGTCTGAACTACATATTCTAATGAAGAATTTTCATTGTCACAATGAGAAAACTGCACATAAGTCAAAGCTAATCTGGAGTTTAGGGACTGTGATTATTAACTGTCCTTGAAACTTACAAGAGAAAAACCTCAATTACACAAAAATAGCAGCACCTACAACAAATAAACATAGTCTTTAAGGTATAAGTCCTGGATGGCCACTTGAGCTACACATAACATTTGACCAAATGCCTGTTTAAACCAATGGAATTTTTTGAAAGACTTGCCAGCTGCCTTGATTAACAGCCCTGCTTTCATGGTGTTTTTCATGAGTCTGAGCAAGGGTACAAGCTAGACCATTAAATGCACACGTCTAACAGCTGCAAGATGGATCACATGCAGCAAAATGCTTTACTATCTTGTTGGCCTCTGAATGTCACATAGGATCTTGAGCTCTTCTCATCCAAATGAGCTTGTAAACTAAACACTGACACAGGCCATCCAAAATACATCTAAGGGGACTGATGGGAGTTAATGCTTTCTGACTTTGGTTCAGGCAGCTCTGACTAATCTAATGATAAAGGGGGATGCTCATGTACAGATCATCTGTGTAGAACTGCTTAGATGACTCCACATCATTGCTCTCCATGCCCAGAGATGGTAAAGAGAGTTCCTGGCAAAGGATGCTGGGGTACATGAAAAGCAGGAAGAAATTCACAACATGCCCAGAAAGATCCTTCAGGAAATGTAGCATTTCCACACAGTATCTGCTGAGGCACCAAGGATCCCAATGACAGTATGGATGCTGCCCAAGAGGGCAAGCTAATAAGCCCTTTAAGGGACTTTTTTCAGTGAGGAACAATCTTTTCCTAATGGCACAGAATGATTTCTGAATAATTTCTTGAATTTGAGCTCCCTTACCACATGTTCTGTTGTGGGAATAAAGGACCTGGCCCTAGATACAAAAGTAGAAGGCTACGTGGAAACTTTTAGACAACAGAAGATGCACAGAAGTCCAACTCTTTGCTCTGATCTCTCTGCAGCAAAAGAACACAAATGGAGCTGAGCTAAGCTGGACCTTGAGTGGTTCAGAAGAAAGCTGAAAGCAAGACAAGATTAATGTGCCACTCCTTTAGCAAGCTCATATTGCTGTATTAGCATAGTTACTTTTGAAAAGTAATACACCATACTGCACAAACTTTATCATCACTCGTCACCAATAACACAAATGCTCCTGCTTGCTGTACGTATTAAAGCACACCAGCTGGGTATCACATAATCATTTGAATTCTCTAGTGTGTATTCAGCATCAATCGATATCATACTCAGTCTTAATAGGCCATCAAATCTAAAAATACCTGTAAAAGTAACCCAACCCAGGACACCTCATGCTTGCAACCAACATACTTCTCCCTATCCTCCAGAGGATAATACAGGCTTCTGTGAATTACTAGCAACTTACAAAGGCAAAAGGAGGTAATGAATCCACGCAGTACAATCACACAGCCTTAGAAATAAACTCAACTAAACCTTATGCTCAGGTAGGTTTGGGTTTACTATGGTGTTCGGGAATTTTAGATCTAGTTGTTTTAAACCAATACAATACAAAAAAAAAAAAAAAAACTACCTGGTAAGATATATTATCACCGAGGCAATGAGAAATATATCTGTGTGACTTTGGCTAGCAAGTCAAAAGCTATTCAAGCATTTTTATTTATTTATTTATTTATTTTTACCACTGCTGGTTTGCTATTCTATTCTCTCCTTCCAAGCAGTATAATACCCACAAGACAAAATGCAACTTTTCACTTCTAACAATGTCCTGGGGAAATAGTGAACTTTTTACGTGAAAGCTTTGTACACTCTCTTGCTTAAATAGTCACAAGAAAAAATTTCGGGGGCCTTGTTAACTTGAGATGAGTTTGCATCCCAAAGAATAAAGGAACTTATCTGAATAAAAAATTGTTACCCATTTGAATCAGATTGATTTTGATAATCATAATAAGCTTTATTTCAATTAAAGGTACTTCTATTTGACCTCCCTGAAACCAACTGAGTTCTCTCAAAAAGAATTTTAAAATACTTCTCTCTAAAAAGCATTTTTAAAGGCTTCTAACTTGCTCCTGCCTTCCTTACATAAGAGTCTTAACAAAGACAGTTTCACGAAGAAATATATAACAATACAGCCACTGGGAATGCAGATCATAGAATTTAAAATATATATATATCTTATAGACTTTTCCACTTACTGGCAGCAGAACTGTACAGAAAAGAGACTGTAAAGTGTTAATTGGCTAACTTCTATTCTCTTTGATGTTCTTTTAATCATTTTTTCTCCCCTCTGGGTTCAACTACAGTCATTTGCAAGGAGGAAGGTGTGCTTAATTAACTGAATATAAAGACACTCCCTTATGATCAGTTAGAGTCATCTGCTAATGTTCAATAAGTAGAAGACACTTTCAGATTCTTACTCCTGAATGGCAAAAGTAAAAATAAAATTCAATTCTAATTAAATAATTAAATCTTCTTTTCTCCCTTTCATCAACTCACTGCCATGCTGAACTAGGTCAGGGTGGCAATTGGTGCCTCAACAATTTTTAGAGACACAGAAAAAAGTGTTTTCTTCAGCCCTTTTTTTTTTTTTTCGCCATATGTGAACTATGTGGATCATACAGACAATAAATTACACATGCACACACTCATTTCAGTTTAGGGTTTGCACACATTTCTCACTGCAGTAAATATAAAAGTGACATTCTTCTAGCATGAATTTTAACACACTGATAAAGATTCTGCATTTGCTGTTCACAGTTGTGCATATTATCAAATCATTACTTGAAGTGACAAGACTGACATAAAGTAGAGTGAAATGCTGATGCCATATTTAATGTCTGATAACTAAAAAGTCTAATTTAAATAATCAATTCTCAATGCCATGTGTAAAAGACAACCTTAATTTGGCATAACATTATTCTGTCTGCCTTACACCTGCTTGTTCTCTGAATGAGGAATGAAAAATAGCAACTTCTCAACCACATTAAGCAGCCTCGCTTCCTACTTAGCATATGTGTTTGAATACATTTTTAATTCAGCTCTACATCAGCAGCATCACTAACTTCAGTGAGTAGGAGATTTCAAAAGCATGACATTAATTTGATTTGCTTCCAGTAATGACCGATAAAATTAAAAGGACCACCATACTATGTATTCACTTTAGAGTAAAAGATTGGTTTTGCCAGATTGCAGGGAGTCAATGAGATGGGTGAAACAAGATATGAAAATTCACCATAGCTAGATGGACTATCAGGATTTACCTGCCCAGCTCCAGTGTATCTAAGTCTACAGCAGTCAACCTTCTGGTCAGACACCGCTAGTTACATACACATAGGTGCTCACGTCTCACAACTTCTCCAACATCACTTTGTCCCACATTTGTCCCACACAGATGCAGGGCAGGCCCTGTGTGTGGTTCAGTGTAAATCTCCCTCAAAGCACACCGCAAACCAATCATGTGATGGAAAGAAAACAGAAGCACAACAGGGAGGCCACGACCAAAATCCAGGGAAAAAAAAATATATCATTTGTACCATACTTTTTGGATACTATGCTTTACTTACAAGCATATGTTTTTATATATTATTAATCATGAATGGAGCTTCTGCTTAGCAAGAGCCAGTATGTAATGCTCTGCTACTGCCAAAGTTTCAGCAGCTGCACTTCCAACTCAGTAAGTGTTGTGTAGCTTAAATATGTTACCTAATCCTTCCCTGTTCTGAATGCTTCCCTATCCTTTGTGCTTCAGATTATTCTACAACAGTAATCAATTCAATTACAAATATTTATGTTTACAAAAGACATACGATGACAACTACCCGATAGCTTTGACTCAGATTATTAATTTTCACATTAGTCATTAAATGAGCCAAAATTATTCATCTTGTCAAGAACAGATTCTACTTTAAAAACTACAATCATTAGCTAAGGACAATGTTCACAGCACTGCAGTATGGAGAGGAATAAATGAATACTGCAAGTGACTGAAGTGCCAGAGTAAGCCTGAGATTTCTGATAACATCACATAACAGTCACTGTATTTCAACATTTTCAATTCATCCCGCACTTCATCTTGTTTAGGAGGCCAGTAATAAAACCTTAATTTAATAAATCCAGTATTTTTTGCATATCTGATTCAGGAGTTTTGTTCATTTTTGTTAACTCAGAGCACTAAAAAGTTGACTGATCTCTTTTTGAGCACTTAGCACAGAAAAATGTTATAGCACCCCCATTATGTTCCGATAATGCCTATTAAGTATTTTAATCTGTTTTTGTAAAAGTTTTAAGAATGAAACTAGTTGTTTGTGGTTTTTTCTTTCTGAATTTTAAGCATATTTGTACCAGAGATTACAGCACTGTCACTGGAAATTCATTACCCGTACTTTGCCACAGATATCACATGCCACCTTTAAAGTGAGTTATTTTCTCTGCCTCAGACCTTCGGTCTTATAGTGAGTAAAGACAAGTATAAAACACATTTCTGAAGGTTGTGGGTGGAGATAGGACTTGGCTGGTTCAGGTTTTGCTTCAAAACATGTCCATAAATTGTACATGGAAGACTGCTGCATCTCTCTTCCTAGGAACAAGGAAGGCTCAGAATTGAGATGGGTAAGAGCTCCTGGGAGAAGGCTAAATATTCCTGTTCCCTACATGCAAAGTTCATCAGCAGGGCCTGCATATTTCTCTTTATTGCTTTTTGGCCCTGGGAAAAGAAAAGGTGCCCAGGGAGAAGAACAAATCAGAGCAGCAATATTAGATGGAAGAAGAACAAACTGGAAGTTCCTTCTCCCTCTGGTCACAGTAGATGATAGGAGCCTTCCAAGCTGCCTGAAGTAAAAGATTTAGTGAGTGATTTTAAGAGACAGAGACAATTTTTGTCTGGTTGACAACCACATTGTCACTCAGTCTGGTGTTGCACACATTGTGGAACAGTGGTTCTGGGGCAAGTATCTTTTTTTTTTGTCAAAGATATTTTATTGAAGTCAAATGCTCATAAAAAGTAATATTACCTCTAAAGCTGCCAGTAGAGAAAGAAATGCAGAGAGAAAAAGCTACGGGTGCTTTTCCCAAAAGACTGCAGCTATTTCAATGCAGCATCACTAATTAAAAAGCAAAACAGCTTTCATAAATATATTTATTTTTAAGGCAGGAACGCAAGCAGGCAATGCAGGCATGACAGATGTGAGCCTGCACTCCACTTGTTCACCAACAATAGGAGTTACAGAAAATGGACTCAACTACAAAACAAACACGTCAAAATGAAAAAATAATCTTATGTGCAGATAAAAATAAAATGCAACTAGGAATGCCATAATATGAAGTAAAATATGCAGTTAAATAGAGCTATAATTTCAAAGGTAAAAAAAATATTTAAGAACAGTTTTAGCAGTGTGATACATTTTCACAGGATGTGCTGAAGTGCACAGAAAATGAATTTAAAAATTAAACTATAAGTTTACAAAACAAGACCCATTTATAGAGAGCTGCAAACAACGTCTCAGGAGAGCCAAGAAGAAAAGGCTGGGGGAGATGGCCCTGTACCAGACAGAAAGATGCCCAAATCAGAATGAAGATTATCATGAAAAACAACTGGCAGAGTCAGTTTGCTGCTGTGACCACTTGAGTTTCTGATGTAGGAAGCAGCCCAGATATTTCAAGGGTACAAGAGGCATGAGCGGTAGGAGAGGAAGCCTGCAGTACAGATTTCAGTTTGGACCAGAATGAACAGTGTCAGGGTAGTCAGGAGTAAGTCTTGTACCTCCATTTGCCACAGCCACATTTTGGAGCTTGGCAAGCTCCACACAAGAGGCACCTACAAAAGACAGCAGCTCTCAGCTCCATCCAGTCTGCAGCAATAGCTTCCAACAGAAACAGAACGGGGCATAACTTACATGTGGGGCCATGTACTTCAGATACATTGCCAATCTTCACTTTTGGAAAAACTAAAAAAGACATCTCCAAAACTAGAGAAGAGGTGTCTGTACCTACTATAAGCCTGACTTATTTAATCATTATCTTTTTCTCTCCTCACCTCTAGTTGTAATATCACACAGTATATTAACATATAGTTATAAATAATTGGTAGATATACAGGCTTGGTAGCTACCAAAGATGTATACAACTCTGTATTTGGAACTAACAGAATTTGGAGAATCTGTGGACTGAAACTATTACTTTTTGCCAATTTCCCTTCTAGCTAATAGAGAAGTTTCAGGCACCTAACCACACTTTTTTCATCAGGATATTTGGTTTAACATTCTCAGGGACAGGTATACTTAAAACTGTATTAGATAATAGCCTCACAGCCTCACACACAAATTCTTTGTAGGGCTTAAATCCTCGTGCTTTTTGTAAGGCTTGGGCCTTCACACAGAAGTAGAAAATTCTGAAATCATGATGTGTGAATACACCCCACTAAAAAAGCTAAGCCTAATATGTCAGAAAACAGTATTTTTTTGTTTGCTTAAACATACTGTCCCAAGACTCTTACAACTGCAAATTAAGATATTCTCTATATTTCCAAATACTTGTAATATTCTGCTTATTCTTTATTCAAAATATTTAAGTGACAGCAAATAGCCTATCTGAAGCCTATCACAAAGAAAGGCAATGTCAAACACAAGACCCAAGGGGACAGCAGTATGTGTGTCCATCAAAGTAATTTGGATTTTTATTCTATTTACAGTTCCTCATCTTAAAGTAGGCCTGAGGGAACAGCATTGTCTTTACCTTGTAAATATGGAGAAAATTCAGAAATATAATTAGGATGAACATATGCCATAGAAACCAAAACATAAGCAAATAATGGCTTTGCTTCTGCAAAAGAACTGTTTTACAGGAAATAATGTACAACATTCTTTGGAAAAAGAAAGATTTGGAAAAAGAAAGATTACCTGTTTTTGTATTTATAATAGCTTGCAACAAGACAGAAAGGAAAGGAATATCCATTAGTAGTCTGCAGTTTCCTCAAGAACAAAATTAAAAGGCAGGGGGCCTTTGGTCACACTGTGAGAGCATCAGTGGCTTAATCCCACAGGTTAGCCCCAGAGAGCTGAGACTAATTTGTTGCCACTGGAATTTAATTGCTCAACTGGAAGTTTTTAAAAATGGATCTGTGGATCACATAACCAGTGATTCTGAACAAACATTGTCTACAATTCTGAAACTGAAATTCCTGAAAGACCTCTAGCAAGATGGGTCTGGCAGGGAGAGGAGGCTAATTAACATGGCTCAGTTCAACCTTTAAATATCAACTAGAGCTCCAGATAGACAACTGTGTCCGGAAGCAAGAACCAAAATAGGTGACAAAGCCTCAGAACTGTGATTACATGCATTAACAAATTGAGTACAGTGCAACAAAGCGTTAAGATATTATGCAGTAACCATCATATCTCTTCTGTAAGACAAAAGCGATGCAAACTTTTAATTGGCATGCTTGCTGAGATCTGGGAGTTGTTAGTGTTTGTGACTGGGTTCCTTCCTTCCTTTCTGCACAGCCTGTCCCCCCAGTTGAAGAAAACCTTGTGTTTGGCTGAGCAGATATTTTTGACACAGAGCTTGAGAGCAGGTAGAGATTTCACTGAAAATCCCAGACAGATTGATTCAGTTTTAGATTGGTAGGAGCTCCAAACACGATATTAGATTTTAGTAATTACTGTTATAAATTAAAGCTAGCTTTGGCTGCTGGCCTGGTAAGAGATACTACTAAATATATACAATCGATTTTCATTAATATTATTTAACAGAAAATGGTAATTTTATTTCTCCAATGGGACGCTTGCTGCAGAAGGGCAGATTCATCTGCTTCCACTTCCCCATGTTTTCTCCCTTTTATACCAGTTTCCTTTTTATTAATAATACAACTGGCCATTAAAAAAAATTGAACTAGCAGTACATCAGACTCTACACTTGGCTACTCGGAGGCATATTTCTAACATGCCCATAAACTTCAGAAGTGTTGCTGAACACTGCTCTTAGATTGTAAAGACAGGCGCAGCAAGCTTGGAAAGGGAAAAGCTGCTGCTGCAGTTCCCTCCCCATTCAGCAGCACCTGTAGAGCAGCTAGCCAGCTTAGCAGCAAAGCTTTCCTGCTAAATCTTCCTTCTGCCTCCACAATTATATATGGTTTCTGCAATAAATCTGCTTTAGAAGACAGGTAACTCAGGATTTAGGGGAGTGATGCATTAGCAAGCCCAATTACCCGTGTAGGCCTATCCTCCTCAAAGACAAGCTCAGTGGGCCCTGATATTGTCAAGAAAAAGTAGTTATGTGAATTACGATGTCCTCTCATTGGGGAACAATTACAGCTACAATGTCTACTGCATATTACATCTTAAGTTATACAGCGCTGCAGCCTTGGAGCATTCCTTTGAGTGTGAAACGGCACAAAGGACTTTCAAATCTAATCTTAGCTTATCCCTAACCTCTCAGAGCTGAATGTACAGGTTTCTACGTAGGGAAATGAAGCACAGAGCCAGTGTTTTAACAAGCGTATTCACAACATGAAACTAAAGTTATGAAACTGAGCAGTGAAGAAAGCTCGGAAGCTTCCGTGATGGAAAAGCAGGTCCCACCTCACCCACCACCATGTGTCCAAGTCCCACACTCACAGAGGAACTGGGAGGACACCCATGAGTTTTTCCTGTACACACTACCAAAATGTTCGAGCAACAGTCGTACGCTACAAGGATGTTATCTTGCAGCATACACATCATCTGTTTTCAAAAATATTTTTATTTTTTTTTTAGCTTGGCCAAACATGTGCGATATGGAGGAATTGAACCATTTATTTTTTGATGGTAGTTATTCTTGTTTAATTTAATATACTGCATGCCATTTTTCAGTGAATGAGCACAGAAAATTAATCAATGTTATACAATTAATTGATGTACAACAATGATGAGGTATTGCAAAAAAAAAAAAAAATCCCCATTTAAAATATTTTGTTTTCTTATACTAAACAGGCATTTTGAGTTTTCCAGGGAAAATATATTTATTTTTCCAGGAATTTCTCAATTTCTGTGTTCAGGAAACTAAATACTGGAATAAAATTCTCAGTATGACAAGTGAAGATTTAAGCACTTCCAAAGTAGAACAACAAAGGGAATGATGTCAAAGTGCAAGACAAGTGTAACAAATATCATCTGTGTGATCTATACACAGAAGACACACTCTGCATGTCTGACTGGCTTCCCTTTTATGCTAAAATAATTTGGCTTAATTCCCAGAAAGTAACTGGATCAAGTCTCTACCAACCTATTTATTCATTAAATCCTTCTAATAACGACCCCCTTCCTGCACAGTGATTCTCAATATCTACCTTAGAACATAAGAAAAACAGAATAACTGTGAGATCAGCTACGAAAATACCTAATCAAAATAACGGAGGTGAAAAGATTTTATATGTTCGTGTAAAAAGAAGTACATTCACCTAATATAACTCACTATAGTTCCCTCAAACTCCGTGAACCTACAATGACTTACCTCACTGAAGATCTAGTACTGACAGCCTAAAATATGTTTGCTTAGGTGCTTTAAGACAGTATTGTTTGAACGAAGGAGAGGGGTTATCAACATTGTAACACTGTTCTTCTGGCTTGGAATCAGTTTTAAAGACTTCTGACAAGTTCTTTTTATAAGAACTTTCAAATATTTTTATTTTAAAGAAAAAATATTGAAAGTACTTCATATGCTGATCATTTTCACTTTAGTTAATGATCAACTTCAATAAAACCACTGATTGGACTTTTTCTGTACATTCATCGTTACTGTGCATGCCTTGAATGTGTGCTCTTTTTGACTCTTACCTTCACATTTTCTGGATGAAGCCCTCCAGGGTGTTTGTCCATGTACTGACATAAATCAGTGTGCTAAAAGAAAGTCAGATGGAAAAATGTGTATTAATATCTGTAAGACTACAATAATAAATATCCTCCTACTTAAGAGTGGAAAGAACAAATGGAAAATAAGATTCCCCTCCTGCCCCTCCACTTACCTCTAGGCTCCTTTTTTTTTTCTTTAAACAATCTTAACTTGGCTGATATGAATATTCACCAAATGCAAATTAAATTTATTTTTTTCCAATGTTCTGTATATAACAAATTAATTATTTGAATCTCAGTATCACTTTATAACTTGTAAGGACCATATCACCATCAATGCCATACAGGTAATATATGGGTGGAAGAGGAAGAAACTAAGGGAGAACCTCAAATGTTACTCACATTATTCACATTAAAATGTTGCCTTTTAAAATATGAGTTTATGGTGATTCTAAATTAAGATGGTTTAATGGTTTAGAAAATAAATGTCAAAGGCACTGCATATCAGGTTACTCAATGACACTTTTCAGCTCAAAAAGAAGCACACATTATGCACATGTACAGCTATTAATTACAGATACTTTAGCAAACAGCCTCACTGAAGACTCAAACATTTACGTTTTCACTTTATAGTTGCATACATTCCCTGCTAATATACCATAAAATCTTTTCAGAAAATAAGTAGACTTGCAATGCATAGGTTAATGTTATTCACTGTTATAATACTTATTACTTACTAATAAGCATTTATTATTTTTACTATGGAATCACTATTTTCTCTAAATTCTTCTCTCGTACTTCTTCACTTTCCTACGAGTCAGCAGCACACTGTCAGTGAAGTGGCATTTTGCTTCTCTGATTTGTTTGCACAACTCAGCTTCTGGAATTATATTCAGAATAAACAAGGAAAAAATATGCACTGGATTAACCACCAAAAACTGAGACTGACTCTGCCTTCCACATCTGTTTTCAGAACACATCTGGCAAAAATCATCCTGCATTCCTTGAAAAGCTACTTGGCGATGCCTGCCTCACATACAAAACAGACCAACAAAATATCGGCAGTTTTCAAGGTGAGAGTTTTGGAGAAAATCTGCCTTTGGCATACCAAAGTGGTTTCTCTGTGCAGAATTTCTGAGTCCAAGAACCATTCCAGTGCTCTTTTGGAGACATATCATATGGTTACACAGGGAAGTTTACATCTGCTAAGATGCAAGATCAATGCTGACCCCAACTGCTGTGTATTATCTTCTACTCGTCTGAAGTCTTAAACTATGAAAACGCACTGTACATATAGAATTAACATTGTAATGACATAAGGTGCACTAACTGACTACATCGTGCACTAGCACATTTTTTCAGAAGCTCTGACACGGCTTTAAGATAGCAAGTGTCTCCACTGCAGGACATTGCTTGGGTCCCAAAATGAACTGTGCGAATCTCACACTTAAACGGATGTACTACAACAAGTACAGCAGAACAGAGCTTCTTCCTAAATACAAGCAACAGTAAGTAATACTTCAATTCGTAACTGCTGATATTAGAGAATGGAGTAATAAAGAAAGAAAAGGTCTGAATTTCTGCTTTAGAAGCTCAGGCTTGGAGATCAGGGCACCTCTGTACCATTCCTATCACATTCTCCCCAGCAATACACACTCACTGATTTGGGTTGGCTGAAGGAGGACCATCATTTCCCTGCAGGTCAGCATGACATAACCTGTTCAGTGGGAAACCTACTGCCTCCTTCACCTTCTCTTGATTTCTACAGTTTGCAACTAGTCGGTTGACAGAAACCAGACCAGAAGAAGACAAACCCAGTGCCACTTCTAAAGGTCCCATCTCTGAACTACCAGCATCTGCCCACTAGCTGTCCCTTCCTATTCACCAAAAGCCTCCTCAGACAACCATTTTCAGCCACATCATGAGTAACAGCAATAAAAGTGTCTTTTTATTTCTAGGAGACTTGTAATGACCTGTGAGGATAAAACCATTTTCTTCCTTCCCCTTATGTTACAGTTATCATTTGGATGGTTTTTCTCCATACATGAACATCAGTCATGATCATGTTTGTATCGTGTATCATTCACTACTTCTTCCTAAACCAAGGACCTGCTCAATTGGTAGCCTGCTATAACCTGCACCAGTAGTTCTCCCGCAAAAACTGATTGGCTGTATCTACCAAAAATTTCATGTAAGCACCAGCTTCTACAGAATCCTTGAAAACTAACAAAGCCAATTGTGCAGCAGTTGCAGCAGTCTTTTGGAATCTGTTTTTTTCTCCCTCACACAAGCTACATACGCAGAGAAGCCTCTACCAAATCTTCAGACAGACAGCAAACAGAAATACAAAGTGTTTTCTGTTTAATTTTTTCAAGAATTTCTCCTCCTAAAACTAAGCTAGAAAATTTTTCACAAAAGCAATTGAACACTATGGTATGAAATGGGAAAGCAGCTCATAAAATTATAGAACATTTTTCCTGACTTTAAAAAAAAAAAAAAAAAAAAAAGGTAGAGGGAAAGCAAAAGCAGCATCAGCTGCTATTCTTTTCCCAAGGTAGGGGCTCAATGCACATTGAATTATGTATTAGTATAGCCAGGAAAGCTGACAGCGCTGCACGGACAAATATTTCTAAAACCTTTTTCCCTTTTGGCGGGCAAGTGTCCACTCCAGTGCTTGTGTGTTCAAATGAAACTGAAGACAACGACATGAATACAAGTTTCAGGAACGCATTAGAAAAGGAAACAGAGAAAACTGGACAAAAGTAGTCTTCTAACAATATTCCATGAATGTCTATGGTACCACATAGATGAATAAAGTATTTTCATTTCACACTATATTTCAGGGTAGAAGGCCCCATGTGGAACAGTAGCTGCAGACAGGGCAGGACACACCCTGACACCAGGGCTTTGCTGTGCTCAGCACCTTGGTCTAACAGAACACACACCCTGAAGGAAAACTCAAGATTCAATTACCTATCAGTCCTAACATAAAACTATGCTGAAACAAGGTAGCAAAACAAGAAACAAAGGAACCAACACACCTTCTACAGTTCTTTTTCCACTGTCTCAGAGGTGAAGACACTTTACAGGGAAACAGGATACAGCAGAAGCACAGTGCAGAGATTTCCAAGTAACTGCAAATACCTGTCTCACACATTGAGACATTGAGACACTTGATCCCAGGTGGACGTGGCTAGACCAATTCTGCTTCAAGCTAGCTTTTAACAACTCTATCAGCTGTACTGTTAATCCCCAACACAGATAAGTCACCACAAGTAATTCCACGCTGACAGATTATTTGATATTTTAGATAAATCCAGAATCACCTTCATTCCTGCTCTTAAAACTCTACTAATTTACCCAGGTATATGTATCAATAGTGTGTTAGCAGTCATCTGTTTATCACAGCTACACGAAAAAAATTAAATAGAGATAAATCAAGTTTCCACAATGAAGAACTCAAAAGCTAGAAAACTCCATGATTAACGGTGTTTATCCAACCTTTTGTTTGTTTGCTCAATGAATGTACATTATGGTAACTTTACAAATGCCTGATGTGATCACATAACTTCTTTCCCCTTGCCAGATAAGACATACTCATTGAATAGAATAGGAGTACTTGATTACAGAACGGCTGTTCTGTTTTTGTGTTGTTGTTTTTCCTTTTTTCCCCCTTTCCTTTCTCATACAGCTTGAAGTCTCTGGCTTATTTATTACTTTGAAAGCAGAAATATTAATCTCACAGGCTTTCCTGCTCTGTTTATTGCTACTCTATTCACATGCTTCACAAACATAAATGACTTCGAGAGCAATTCAGGGGAGCTGTGGCATTACTCCTTTTTATCAGGCAGGGAACTAAAGCAAAGGGAAAATAGTCCAAAGTAACACTGATTTGGGGAACTCAATATAAAGCACTTTGGTTTTGGCTTTTCCGAGTATTTGGCCTTCTGTGTTTTGACTGACATCAGTTACAGGTGTGAGGATAAAACACTTTTTAAGGGAGAAAGAATCTCAGGTGGGACAGCAGAAGTCAGTCATTTCTGAACTGTGATGCAGACGACTCGTGACAACACCATAAAACGGTGGTTATGATGACAATTTCCACTGTGGCATCCACAAAAAATGAGAAAAGTGCAATAAACACCAGACCATGCCTTCACTACATAGTCCTCTGCAGATCTGCACAACAGGCTCTTCCACAAGGATGGTGAAAGGAGATTGCACATGCAACATTTACTTTGGCACCCACTAATTTTTAAGAACTTGACTTTGCCACATCACCAACACAACAACTTTTTGTGCAAAATCTGTTATGCTTCAAGTAAACAATTTGATCTCTCCTCCCACTACCGCCTCCTCCTGAAGCAAATTCACTTGCTCTGTGGATGCAATCTACATTATTATAAGCTGTGAAAGTCGTCTTTGTGAGTTTTCAGACACAGGTCTTAAGTGCAAATGACAATTTTTCTGAGGCCTATCACTTGACCAAATTTGGGGAAATTTTCAAAATCATAGCTAAATGCCACCCACAGCACACATTGGCATTTTATTACTTCAAAGAGTTGTATTTTGCTAAATCATACCAGAAGATCATTGCTCCAGGGATGTGACTTGAATTTGAGGTTCTGGCACATCTAGCTCCATGTCCTTGAGAAGGCTCTGTCAAGCCTTTGTGCTGCCTTCTCTCAGCAAGATAAAACACAAACCCATCCCTCAGTGCCCATCTCAAGTAACTAGACCTCCACTAGGAAACCTCTGCAAGTGCCTTGACCCTCCCTGGATGGGCAGCATGAGTTTTGGTTAGGACAGACACTGCACATGGCCTCCTAGGACAGGGAAGAGAAAACTCACACTAAGACAAGTTATTTCCACCCTTCTCCTGTTTCTAAACTGTATGTAGAAGCACATAAGAGAAGGCCTATTTTTGATCCACTCCAACTTGAGTAAGTTTCAAATATTTTCCTCCCTATGATGGAGACAAGTATCTCAAATCCTGTACATACAAGAAAAAAAAAAAAAAAAGAAAAAAAAAAAGGATTAAGTTGTCTAGTATAATTATATAGTATGAAGAAAAAAAATAAAGCTATAAAGGGTCAATTAAAATCAAACTTGGGTCAAGGAATAAGAAAAAGCCCACCATAGTACTATTAAAAAACAGAACATGTACATGTCCTCAGACTTTCTGTTAAGTTCATCACTTCCCCAAACCACAAACTACCATAAGAATACCCCAAAAAGTTTACCTTATGAAATGTTTTTATTTTATTTATGAAATATTATTACCTTATGTTTACCTTATGAAATCTTGTCTTTGGGTTCACATGGAAAAATGAATTTGGGTTTTGCTTTAAATTTGTGGCAGTGTATAAGCGTATGAAGGTCATTTCTATTCAGTAAGACTGGTTTATGTCAGCAGACACATGCATGTGTGTTTGTGAGCATACTGCGTATAGTCATCTGCTGACAGGAAAAGAAACCAGGCTGATATTTATACAGCTGAACCGAGGTTTACATACATTGCATTCTACTTCTGGAAGAAAGAGAGTACGCAAACAGGAAAAAAGAATGAGACAAATGTTGACAATACCGACTCCTCCCTCCTCCCCTTGAAGAAAGAATTTGAATTATGAATAGATGAGTAAACCACAAGCTATGAATGTCCTCAGATATGCTCTCTACTTGAACGTCAAATATTTTGTTCAACTATCTTGTTCAGAAATCAGAGACTCTGCTAGCCAACACAAAATATTTTCAGACAAAGGGCAAGACGTCTCCTTTTAAAGGCACGGCCAGTGACATGAAATAAGCTCTACTTCGCCAGCCCGTTTCCATAATAATGTGACCATCATTCTCTTCTAATTAAATTAGCCATTTCTACTTCCCTTCAATACATTCCCTTTCCCTCCTCATCCTCGGTGATGATAAATCTACATGTGACTTCGCTGTCCCATAATTCCGCCTAATTGGTTTCAGCTGTCATTTTTGAAGCTGAAATGCATGGAGAGCCCGGGGCTTGTGAACGGAACAGGAAGCATTTCCAACCACATTCCCATCATGTAAAACCAGCAATGTGAAAGGACCCTGCCATTAAAACAAAAACTACACTATTTGGCTTCTGGCAATGACATCATGCAGCAGACAGATTGTATTGTTTCACTCAGGCAGCAAGACTGTTGCAAGCCATTCTTCTCTGTGAAAAGGAGAGCACACATTATTTATGCCCTAGCAGTTTTACTGACTAAAATACTGTCCCTTTTGTCACCAACAAATTCTTAAACTGATAATACAATTTACCAATAAAAGCACAGGCAGTGGTAATATTTGAAGTGACAGGAGAACAAAGAGAAGTTAATTCTATTTAAATTGAATGTATCCTCTAGCCAAAGAAGTCTGCAGATTACTGCACAACAGTTCAATGCTTTTGGTGTTTTCAGAAGCGTCACCGACCTTCATTTTCAAGCATTTCTATGACATTCTACAATTCATTTTTTTCCCCATCTGAGAACACAAAGTGTTAGCCTTGCTAACAAAAAACACCCTACAAGCCATCTCTGAGCAACTTTCAGAAAATCAGCAGAAGGCAACAGCAGCAGCTGGGCTGAGCAGCAGGGGAAAGATATATACTAGGGATTCAAGGAAAAAAAAAAAAGACACCTTTAATGAAAACAATTTCGCTAACAGATGTTTCTGGTGACTTGAATCTCTCACACACTGTCAACAAGACAAATATACTTCAAAACACATGAACAATACTATACAGAAAAGGAGGTCGTGAGATGGGGGAGTACATGATATATAATACAAACCCACCTGAAAATCCTGAGAGAAAAGGGAATGCACAGTTTTCTGATTTTGGGATGGTATTAGACAGCATATATTTACTGATACAAAGTCTCTGCACAAAGTTCTCTCATTGTACAGAGAACAACCTGGTCTGAGAGTCAGATAGGTAGCACTGTGCAAAGTGCTGGTGAGCAAACTGCAAGGTCTTCAGCAAAATCCAGTTTTCTGTAGATGTATCTTTGTCCTCTTCCCTGTTCTCCAGCCACCTTAATAATTGTATCAACTCTGCTTTCTACATAAAATATGTTAAAGGGACAGTAAACACTATTAATTGAGCATGACTACTTTAACAAAAAAAATCACATCTCAAAAACACATGGGAATTTGTTTAGTATGATCAAAATCTAGCAGCTTGTGTAAACCATGATGGACTTACAGTCCCCGAGGTAAACAGGTTCGGACAATTTTTATGGGATGAACAACCTCTAATGCATATACATACACATATCTATTTGTGCATTTTTTCTTTAATTTGCTAAATCATTAGGTTTTCACAAAACTGACATATAACCCTTATAGCTACTAAATCCACATATACAAAAATAATAATAATAATAACAATAAATCACTTTGTAAGTTATATCAAGTTTCTGCTTAGAATATGGCAGGTACCCCTAAGCTGGTGGGGACAGAAGTCAATCCAGGATCACATAAGTCGACCACAAACACACAGCAGGGAGGCTGACAGGCCACACCCAGACACAACGTGTAAAGTATCTGTACTGTTATGGTCTCAATACTAGCCCTAGACAATATAGACTTCCCAGCACAAGCTAGGCTGTCTCAAGAGTCTTTTCTATTCTCATGTGCTGTGCTGCAAACTGCTATCTTCAGGGCAGGAAAAAAGCAGTCCAAACACTTTCATTAAACACTTCAGTATCTAAGGCAGACCTCTCTTTAAATTGGTTGAGTGTTTTATTTTCTGCCATGCCTCCTAGTCCAAACTGTCCATATATGACCACAGAAAAATTTAATAAAAATTTTATAGGAAAATTTGCAGTTCAGACCAAGGCAGACAAGAGAAAAAATGATGTTTCCATGGATAATACCCTATTTACTCACAGCAGTAAAACAAGAAGAAACAATTAGGCCTGTTTTTACTTTCAGTTGTTGACTCTGTTTATTACTCAAGCTTGATTCTTGATTCCCAGGAAATTATTTTATTATTATTTTGCCAGAATTGTTTACCCTAAGTTTCCATTTTTAAAATTTTCTTAGACGTATTTTCTATCAATAAGAATAAAAAAGTATGAAGATGTATACTGTTACCTCAGGAAGAAAAATCAATTTTTAAGATTTAGAGTTATAGTAATCATCACTCTCCGAACAGACAGGTTTTTTTGTTGTTGTTGTTTTTTCTTCGCTTGTTTGTTTGCTTTTGTCATCCCCCCCCAACCCCCAGTCTGCACCAAGTGAATCAGAGCATCTCATTGTACGAGAAGTTAAAGTGCAGCTACAACCCACATTATTAAAGAGACAGAGAAAAAAGTGTAATTAGATTGGACAGTCTCTAGTAGGAGCTGAGACACTGTCAGGTTTTACCTCAGAGGGAATTGGACAATGCCAGTTTATTACTGAAATTAAAAGACGAGGAATGTGTGGGATGCAGCCAAAATATTACTTTTTGTAGAGCTGAGCAGAAATCTATAACACAGAAGTAACCGATTAACCAAAAATTCTAAAAATAGGACTTTTTTTTTTTTTTACTTCTGTTTAAACTATGGAAATAAACCAATATTCACCAAATATTTTTTCTTCAGTTTTTCTGAAGAAATGTATTTTTTCTTGGAAATGTATGCATTTCTCTGAAAGACTATGAGTAGACATATTTAAGTGAAGAAAATAAAGAATACAAAAAGATACAAATTTAAAGGATCTCAAAAACAAACAAACAAAAAAAAAACAAATTGCCTCAATCAAAATCTACTCTCAATGACATCATTCTGCAGGTTATTTGTCTAAGATGTTCTTAAAGAATGATAGTAGTAGAGAAACCATCACTACATAGTACTATCTTCAATGCTTTATTATACTTAATATTAAAGAGGTTAATAGTATAATGGCTCAACAGAGAGTTGCGGCTTGTGCTTAGCAGAAAAAAGAGGGTTTATAATCTTTGGAAAAAAGGGCGGGCCACTGAGGAGGACTACAAGGATGTAGCGAGGCTGTGCAGGGAGAAAATTAGAAAGGCCAAAGCTCATCTGGAGCTCAACCTGGCTACTGCCATTAAAGACAACAAAAAATCCTTTTACAAATATATCAACGCGAAACGGAGGACTAAGGAGAATCTCCATCCTTTACTGGATGCGAGGGGAAACCTAGTTACTGAGGATGAGGAAAAGGCTGAGGTGCTTAATGCCGCCTTTGCCTCAGTCTTTAGCGGCAATACCGGTTGTTCTCTGGATACCCAGTGCCTTGAGCTGGTGGAAGGGGGTGGGGAGCAGGATGTGGCCTTCGCTATCCATGAGGAAATGGTTGGCGACCTGCTACGGAGCTTGGATGTGCGCAAGTCGATGGGGCCGGATGGGATGCACCCGAGGGTACTGAATGAACTGGCGGAGGAGCTGGCCGAGCCGCTTTCCATCATTTATCGGCAGTCCTGGCTATCGAGGGAGGTCCCAGTTGACTGGCGGCTAGCCAATGTGACGCCCATCTATAAGAAGGGCCGCAGGGCAGACCCGGGGAACTATAGGCCTGTCAGTTTGACCTCAGTGCCAGGAAAGCTCATGGAGCAGATTATCTTGAGGGTCATCACGTGGCACTTGCAGGGCAAGCAGGCGATCAGGCCCAGTCAGCATGGGTTTATGAAAGGCAGGTCCTGCTTGACGAACCTGATCTCCTTCTATGACCAAGTGACGCGCTTGGTGGATGAGGGAAAGGCTGTGGATGTGGTCTACCTTGACCTCAGTAAGGCTTTTGACACAGTTCCCCACAACATTCTCCTCAAGAAACTGGCTGCTCGGGGCTTGGACTGGCGTACGCTTCGCTGGGTTAGAAACTGGCTGGATGGCTGGGCCCAGAGAGTTGTGGTGAATGGAGTCAAATCTGGTTGGAGGCCGGTTACTAGTGGTGTCCCCCAGGGCTCGGTACTGGGGCCGGTCCTCTTTAATATCTTTATCGATGATCTGGATGAGGGCGTCCAGTGCACCCTCAGTAAGTTTGCAGATGACACCAAGCTAAGTGCGTGTGTCAATCTGCTCGAGGGCAGGAAGGCTCTGCAGGAGGATCTGGATAGGCTGGAGCGATGGGCTGAGGTCAACTGTATGAAGTTCAACAAGGCCAAGTGCCGGGTCCTGCACCTGGGGCGCAACAACCCCAAGCAGAGCTACAGGCTGGGAGATGAGTGGCTGGAAAGCTGCCTGGCCGAGAAGGACCTGGGAGTATTGGTTGATAGTCGGCTGAATATGAGCCAGCAGTGTGCCCAGGTGGCCAAGAAGGCCAACAGCATCCTGGCCTGCATAAGAAGCAGTGTGGCCAGCAGGTCTAGGGAAGTGATTGTGCCCCTGTACTCGGCTCTGGTGAGGCCGCACCTTGAGTACTGTGTTCAGTTTTGGGCCCCTCGCTACAGGAAGGACATGGACATGCTCGAGCGAGTCCAGAGAAGGGCGACCAAGCTGGTGAGGGGTCTGGAGAACAAGTCTTACGAGGATCGGCTGAGGGAGCTGGGCTTGTTCAGCCTGGAGAAGAGGAGGCTCAGGGGCGACCTTATCGCTCTCTACAGTTACCTTAAAGGAAGCTGTAAAGAGGTGGGGGTTGGTCTGTTCTCCTACGTGCCTGGTGACAGGACGAGGGGGAATGGGCGAAAGTTGCGACAGGGGAGTTTTAGGTTGGATGTTAGGAAGTACTTCTTTACCGAAAGGGTTATTAAGCATTGGAACGGGCTGCCCAGGGAGGTGGTGGAGTCACCATCCCTGGAGGTCTATAAAAGACCTTTAGATGTAGAGCTTAGCGATATGGTTTAGTGGAGTACTTAGTGTTAGGTCGGAGGTTGGACTCGATGATCTTGAGGTCTCTTCCAACCTAGAAATCTGTGATACTGTGATAATCTCACTCTTCCTCACTGTAACTTCAGGTCCTTTTCTTTTTTAGAATGGCTGAGGTTAGAAGGGACCTTTTATTCTCTTTACTATTGACATGAAAATAAATAGGTCAATGTCTTTCTCTATGATCTATTTAACGGTGTGCAACCATCTCATTTTTTTTCTCCCCCTCATTATAAACAGCCCTACTTTGTCTGACTTTTCCTCAGAAGCCATTTATTTTGGATGGTTGCTCTTTCCTGTTATTTTTCCCCCTCAGCTTTCCAGTTGATTTATATTTTCCTTGTTTGTACAAATATACCATTTTAGCTGGTGGCCTTACCTGTGTTGAGTGGAGTATTAGCACCGGCATATGCATCTTGCTATGTGTGCGTGTGGTTTTGATGGACTGTAATGATGCTCTAAATTTTCATCTCTAACTTAGAAAACACTAATGGAGATGTCTCAGTACATAGAATATCGTACTTGTTTTCTAGTGTTTCATCTGCCTGCTCATCTTTGGATATTTTCTATGCTTTGACTTTGTTTTTGTTTTAATTATTATTAAAAAAAACAAACCTCTACATTGAATACATTTATTAATACTTAATTAAAATAAGAATAAATAATAGATATTAATTATTAAATGATGGAGAAAGCACAGTGCCAAACTAAACAATATTTGGTAAGGTTATAAGAAACATTAGTAAATTGTACAAACAATTGACACACAGCCTCCCACTCTGTTGGATTGATAGTCTTGATTAATCTCATCTATTCGTAAGTATGTACTCATAAGTATGTACTCTTCATACGAAGTCCACACATACTTTGTGAGACCTCCAAAGTCAGGACGATGACACAACTGAAATTTGAAATTCTTCCTCCTCTCACTAGGGCTCTGCAGATCTCTCACTAGGCCTTCTTCACCTAGCAGGAGCTGATGAGCTTTAAAAATACACTTTTTGATTCCTTCTTTCCTGCTGATTCCAGCATCTGGCACAGGCTTTACCTCTCACCAAAGCACCAAGCAATTTCCTTCTGAAATCCCTTCTGAATCCCTGCCTCCTGAAGCTGACTTTGCATCTCCACCCTATACTTGGACATTAGCAGCTCCCACCTCCAATCTGCTCATTAATACTTGAAAAATAAGGGTTTCCCAGGAGCGGTATTCCCTTAATGCCTGTTCTTAATAGTACAGGTTTTCCTTTCTCTCTGCTCCCTCTCAGCCTTTTTCCATTGTCTTTTTGACTGCAATTTTAGCAGGGCAACTTGTGGCAAACCCAAGGACACGAGGCAGGGGTTACAACAACGGGAGAATGGCTCCTTCTTTGGTCGAGGCACATGGAAACCACCTTTTTCATTGTTCCTGTGCCTGGGAGCCCTCAAAAACTACCTCCTTCCCAGCGGTAGATGAAGGAAGTGGACCGCAAGCAGGGTGTCCTCCCAGACACCCCTGGTTTGACAAGCACAGCAACAGGGAAGAAAATGGCCCCATCATTTCAGTCACACCAAAATAAGGTAACTCGGACAAAAGTAAAGCAGCTCTGGGACTCTACGGGTTTTCCATTCTTTCTCTTCCATTTTAAACAACACTGTCTGTTTGTTTGTTTTCACATACCACCAATTCCATCCGACCTTTAGTTTCTATACATTTTCCCTAATAAAATAAACAGGAGACCAATAATACAGTTTGATCCAAATCATCATCAATGTTAAAACAATTTAAAATTTTCAATGAAAAAAAAAGGTGATCCTTTTAGCTAATGAGTGCTGATCATTTTCTTGCACCGTACTTTTCTAATATGTCTCATGCTGAGCTCGAAATCACAGTTTTGGGATCTTCAGCTCTGCAACTCTTAATTCCACAAAATAATATATATCTGAATTTCCAATCAGCATGAAAATAAGAAACTTGCAGCTACTTTTTTTTTTCCTTGGAGGAAATGGGATAAAAATGTAAGTAGTGCACTTTATTAAGCCAACTCATTGTATAACAAGTTATTTTAGTTGCTGTAATCGAGCAAGGAGAATTAGGTTTTCTTCTTTAATAAAAAGTAATTTTTAAGAGGGAAAAACATACACAAAGATTAAAATAGGCAAGGTAATTGAAAATGCTTGGTTTTAAATTATACTATTAGATTAGTCTGGTTTGTTTTTTGTTGTTCTGCATTTTTATTTATTTTTTGGTACTGTTGAGGCAGAAATAATATTACTCATTACTCATACTTCCAATTATAAATGTGTCTGTTCTTGTTTCAAATCTAGTTCATAAATATTAAAAGCATCATGTAACGTATTGCTACACAAGCTCACTTTTGTATGCCAGGAATAGGACAAGTTACCAGTTCTTTTCTTGAAAATAATATACTTATGTAATTATACATAACACTAAAAACCTCATTATCATTCTAACGAGTCAGTTGTAATATGTATTGGTTAGGATTGCCGTTCAGGAATTGAGTGTTTACAAATACAATCGTCTTCCTTTTACACAATAATTAAAAAAATGAAGAAACAGATGATAGTGGCTAATGACAATTTTCAAAGAAACAGATGTGAACACATCTTTTTTAAAGATGACTGTTAAAATGTCTGAGATCTCACCTGTAAAATTCATAATTTCCTTTGACAAGGTTGGCACATCGGTACTACAGCTGGCATATCCACCAGATGACATACAGTAATGCCTAACCAGAGCTTGGAGAGGAGGGGAAATAAACTTACATGAACAGCCATAATCTTTCACAGCACTGTGAAGCTGAACTGATCTTTTTCATTTGAAAGCCATTACTGTCTCAGACACCATATGCAAAACTTGTCAAAATTTCATCTTTTGTTTTCAGGTCCTGTTTAGTGTATACTGGTACAATTAATTACACAAAAAAACATTTTCTCTAGCATTCATACATGAAAGACTATATCAATCTTTCAGGTTTTGAACAGCTCATCCTCACAACTCCTCAGGTAATAAGCAATGGCTCTCAGTCATCCAGTGACAAAATTAGAGTTCCATCTTCCTTTTCAGTACACTTGAATGACCAACAATACTCCCATATAGCTGACGTAAGAGTTACCAAAGCATACAAAAAAATATATGGTCCACTATATATACTAACCTATTTTCAATTAAGTTCTTTCATTCAAAAGGAGGAAGCCCCTTTTCTTTTCTTCCACAATAATGTATAGCTTTCCATTCAATACCAAAATGTTTACAATGTGGAATGAAATTCTCCTGCACTTCAACTGTCACACAGATTTTTAAAGACTGTCTTGTCTTGCTTTGGGTGACTACCAAGGTTAAAGTTAGAAAGTTCTGTCATGTTTACTTGTGTAACAGACTTCCATATTAAAAAAAAATAAAATCTAATTTGAGGTACCCAGAAAATTTCATTACTGCCATGTTTCCTTTCATAGGATATTCTGCTTGAAGCTTTTAACTTATTACTGTAATGCACTTTGCTATGAAAGGTGCTACATGAAATGAAATTTCATTCTACTCTTTCAGGGTCAATGCTGAAACTGAATACCTCTGATAACCTCCGAGGTGTCCTCAGTATTAATTTCAATGAAATTGTCACCAAACTATCTACCCAAAGTTTCCATCTGCTGAGAACTCTTGGATAACTAACTGTTCATCCCTAATTTAATTACATCTCACTCAAAAGATTACAATTGAAATAGTCAATAGTAATTAATAGCAATAGTGTAACTGTTCCATGATGTAACTTTATGAAGTAAACCAAATTCAAATCCTTTTAGGTTTGTTCAGCCTCAGTCCTTCAAAAATGCCCGCCACTATGTAATTTTAATTGCATGAACATTTCTATTGATTTTGGTAGAAATCACTCATATTATTGAGCTAAGGTGTACAGGTGTTTTAAAAGGCATTAAAGACATGGAGCTCTATAACATCAATTACATAACTAGATTGAATATTTAACTAGCCAAAATTCGTAGATTTGAATAGGCAACCTTATTTTTTGTCTCTTCATATAACACACAGAGCTTTCCAACCCCCCAAAAAAAAAGAACAAAAAAGATCATTGCAATCATGCAATTATAGAACTGTATGTGAACACATATTAGAACTGCATCGTGCACACAATTTAGAACATTCTCAAGCACGAAGCATTGTCAGAGAGCATTACCTATTTGATCGGCCCATAACTTTACATTACAGAACAATGTAAACAGACTTTTTTTAAGCTGCTCTGCCATCTCAAAGAATAGAGTAACCTACAATGTCATTAAGATATATTCCATAGGCTGGTTAGAGAGAACAAAACATCCTTCCCTTTCTTCCTGAACACTAATTTTCCAGACACTGCTCACCAACCAAAATAGCATAATAATAAAGTACTGCTTGAATCAGTTGCTAGAAACTGTTATTAAACAAGATCCTGCCACAGTTTAAATTTCTACCAAACTTGATGGGAATAAAAAGGTGCAGCACCAGAAAGGCTGATCCCAAAAGCACTATGTTTAAAAAACAAAGACCTAAGTGAGTTCAAAAGAAATAACTGCTGAAAGAGGTTCAGTGTGTGTCCACACTGATCAAAGATTGCAACATGACATAACGCATGGTTGGGAGTTAAACATTTATACACACTATTACTGCATGAAAAATTCAGGAATTTGGCATTATGATAACAGGCAAAAACATCTATTTTGAGGAGTAACAAGTTCCATATATCTCATTTCTCGATGACTTCTGATGAATGCAACTAATACAGTCAATGATAAAAAGAAATGCAAATTGTATTCATGTAAAGTTCTGCAAATAAGTCTACACTGACTGTTAAACAAAATTAAATATGAAAGCTTTTCCTATGCTAATTCAGTTTATAAATTAGAGGAAGAGGAATCACTTATTTTAAGAAAAAGAATTAGATTTGCATAATGTCCCTGTACCTGAGGTAAAACGTATGTAATGCATGCAACTGCTCTGCAGGCTCCTGTTGCTGAATACCCACATTATTAAAATGTAGTATTTCTACATAAGTAGACAGGCTGAATGGATTCTCCAGACAAGAAATTCTGCGCACTATCATGTAAAAATTTAGGCATGCTCTCAAGAAACACACTCAAAAAAAAAAAATTCCATCTGTCTGAAGTAGGGACATGCTAAGAGTAAATAGAATATTTCCTATTTTAAAAACCAAACTAGTAATTGCTGTACTTTATAAATGTGGAGCCTTACTGACTGCAACACAATAACAGATATTACACTGAAAAGCCAACCTTCTCTAAAGCCATTTGTTTCTTTTAAATTACATGTTCTTGGACCCATCTGTGAAAACTGGGAGGTTGATTGTGATACTATATTGCATAATTCCACAGATAAATGCTGAAGTACTTCTACATAAATACCATATGTTTGTCTTAGGAAAACTAAAAAGATTAATTAGGAGTTCAAGCCCAAGATTTTGCAAAGTAATATTCTGAACACAATTAGATCGTTATGCTGTATACTGTGTAAATTGAAGTTTTAATTAGTAGCTAAAATAATGAGTCACGGCAAAAAAAAAAAAAAATCCAAAATTCTGAATTGCGTGTCAGACTTTTTTTTTTTTTACTTACATTGCTTATATAGAGACACCATGCATAAGCCAGTCACAACAAAAGCCATTTAAATTTGTCACATGCTTCTGATAAAGGATCTACCTGTTAAGAATTTTAATTTTTTCTTCTTACCTACATTATCCTCACCTATTTTAAAATTGTCCATACTACATCTGTAAAGAAAATGTTCTAATAAAGAAACTACCTAGGAAGCAGAGTAATGAACCAACGTGAAGGTCCCTACAGAGCCCTAGCAGCCACTTCTCCAGCTCTGACTCTGGTCTAGTCCAGCCTGCCTTCTACTTTTAGCACACTCCATTATAAAGCATCATCTCACATAGCTTCCACTCTCCTAAAGAAAGTACAGGGTTGTTTTGGCCTGATCCATAGATCACTGATGGTAAAGTGAGCTTTTCCATAGAATTCAATGCAATCTGGAACATATACAGAACATTAGTTACTTTACTCACCACATATTCAAATACAAGTGTCAAGGTCTCCTTGGTGTGAATGATGTCATGAAGCAGCACAATGTTTGCATGTTTCAGTCCTTTCAAAAGAGAAGCTGTAAAGCAAAACATACATATTATCTTAAAAAGGATCAAAATGTTTTACTTTAATTGGCTTTTTTTTTTTTTTTTGGTGACTTGGATGATTATTTGACACCTGGGTTTCACAACCTGACAACCAAGAGTTGTATTTCATCTTCTACATATATGGGCTTCTATTCAGTGCATTTGAAAATCATGTGTTCCTATTCAGTGTTGTTTTCTCCATCTTGCTGGTTAAACGCAGCCTGCCCTAGAGGCAAAAATGAGCTGTGGCTACTGATGCCTTCCTTGGCGGCCCCCTCTAGGTGAATCAGTCATTAACTTCTGATCAACCAAACACCAAGTTTGCTTCTATACTCAAATATTATGCTTTTGTCTCAAATAAAAGTCACGTGTGTTTCTTTTTTCAAAACATCCTAACACAATAAAGCTGACTTCTAACCGAATTCTAAATCTATCCTATGAATGTCATTTTAAACAGTAATTTCCCTTTCTCATAAAACACAGTTTGATTGAATCACTTCTATTAGCTCACGAGAATAAATAAATGGTGTTTTCTCAGCATATATTTTTTCTTTAATAGCATCAGCTCATGTTTTCAACCTACTGACAAGTAAAGATTTACCTGGTGAATTTCTAGATGATCCCCTTCACTAAATTTCTCTTGCATCAGAATGCATATTTAATGTTAATACGATAATACTAATGTTCCACAGGTATGGAATATTTCAGCAATATATGCTGAAAAGCCATGTGCTGTTACAAACGTCATTCCCCCCACTGGTGCCTTGTCGCCTCCCGCATACATCTGAGCAGGACTATCAGTCACAACAGCAAAGTAAATAATAGATACAAAGACATGCAAATGAGTGGCATATTTCAGAAGTGAATAACATGGAACTTTCTTCTGTCACCCTTCTTCTTTTGTCAAAGAAAATAATGAATACCAAATGGCACCCCCAACCTCTAAGACAGCGTGTCTCTCTCCACTAATGTCCAAAATGGAAGTTAAGGAGTTTCCACAACACAATTACCCTTTGCTATTCTATTGAAGGTGCTCCATCAGACTGAGGTAACCCCAGGGGTCATCTAGCTTTGAATTAGGGTAAGTACATATCATATCTCATAATGTTTTTTAAGAGATCTGACAAGCTGATACCACTTGAGGAAGCAACACAACGGCAACACAGATCTGACTTGATCAGTGTTTCTCTACAAGCAAAAATCCAAAGGGAGTTTACACTAGGCAGAAAGTAGATAGCAAAGGGCAAAGGGAAAGAGAAAAAAAAAAAAAAAAAAGGCACATAGCAGATTCAAAGCAATATCCTGATCACAGATTTCCAAACCTGCAAGTGAACTCCATGACCAGAAATGAGGCAACTTTTCAGCCTGGCTGAAGATGTGAGCAGAAATGCTTCAAATGAGCTTGCTTTGGGCTGCACTCCACAGCTCAGCACAAAGGAATCTTTCCTGTGCTCTGAATATGTTGCTACTGAGCTGTAAACTTCCTATTGCAATTATTATTGTCATTTTTAAACACTTGATCAGTACATCCTTAGTCATTATTAGCATTCCATAAATACAGTGGAAGCTCTCCCCAACCCCCAAGAAAAAGACATGCAATTTTCACATGATCCTCACATTAGGATTTGGAGATTTTCTTGGAGCAAAAGCTCAGAGAGATTTGAATATTTTTTTTAAATGACAACTGTGAAAAAATGCTACTGAAAGAGGTATGGATACAGATAATTAGAGCAATTATTCCAAAAGAAACCCTCTATCAGAAACGAAGACTTTTAATCAGGGGGAACCCTGAGCAGAGTTCACTTACAGTAACTGAGCCTTTACCAATTCTTTCTTCAAATCTTGTTGTCAAATGACCCTATGTGCAGATAGATTGCTATATACAAAGCTGTGTCCTAGCAGAGCCTGTTAAACCATACCATAATAATATTTATGACCTCCGTCAGCTTTTCCTGCTCAGTCCATCACCTCAGGCCTCTAATTCCTCTAGCCGGCCATCACTATGTTACTAAGATCTGTATATGGGTCATTAAAGCTTAAACAGTACATTGAAAGCAGCCTACCCTGAGGCCTTTGCAAATATTCTTTCCTATTCAGCCCCCTCCCCCTATTTTGCCTCTTATTTATCTTCTCTAATAACCAATTGTCTCCTTTTATAGCCTCAGTATTCAATATCTACTATATACCACAAGAACTACCAAACATCACCTGCAGGTTGAGATTTCTGACTTCTCCCTTAGTCCAAGCAACATACAGTAAATAATACAATATAGAAAGCAAAATCTTGTTAATTGCACTAATTTTACAATGTGACAGCAACAGCAATTTCACTGTAAATTTCCATTATGACAAGTCGGGTGTAACTGGTGGCAGTAACAGAATTATCCCCATGTGCACATCTATCAGCATTACTACTGGTACGATCAGCTGTCTTCGTGAAAATGCTGACTTGTTGCTTAAAAAAGGAAAAAAGAAATAAAGAATAAAATAAATAAATCCATCTGAAATAAGAAAGCTGTTTCTTTTTCCATGGAATACTTTAAAAACAAAATGGAATATCAACTGAAGATTCCTTGGTGGTTTTTTCAGAAACATCCTATTTCAGAACAAATGTCTAATACAATACTTGATTGGGCAACTTTTTGCTGGAAGGGGATAGAACTTCGGATAAACTCCACTAATTGAAAGACAAAACCCAGAAAGTCACATTGAAGAGAATGAAACACAGTCCAGGGAATCTATCGGCATCACTCTGAGACAAATCTGACTTCAACTTTGAAGCTACCAGTGCAGCTGCCGCTGGAGCTGCATGAGAAGTCAGCTGCTGCTGTGCCTGACGTTACTCCTGGAACAAAACATTCTCCCACAGACTGCCAGCTCAATCCAGTGGTTATCACCCACAGAATTTCACACAAAGATGTTTACTTTTAAGATAGAAAGAGTAAAACACTGGTGGAGAAGCATTACAAATCACAAATGTTGGAACAATATACTAGTATTCTCTGTATCCTTAGCTCATATTCTTAAAAACAGAATTATATAATGCTACTTCAATACTGCTGGCATTCGTTTTCTACCCTCTGTATTAAATGTAAGATAAACAGATGGCAACATTTTTAATTCATTTCCCCGAAGAGTTTTGAGGAAGCACAGTAGCACATGATGCTAAAATGCTTTTTTAAAACACTTTGGACAAAACATTGTATGCGTTTGAATGGACAGGTCACACATTTTTGTATATTCTCTTACAGCAAATTCAGGCAATAAAGAACAGGACAGCGTAATTAGCGACATACTTCAATAATTAATGACATCCAAGATGATCGTTTCTGAAACTTGTACAGAAGTTCATGACCTGAGCCGCTAAAAGTACCAACACTCAGCACTTCTTCATCAAGGGCTAATAACCGTATTTGCATACCTAAAGGAAACACATTGTATTTGCCTGAATAACCATCACTGATTTATCCTCCAACAAGGGGATGCTCTCATCTATTATGAACTCCTGGCACGCTGCCTTATTGCCTGTGTTGGTCAAGGAGCTTTTTGCTGTTCCCAGATGATCTGGTTCCTAAAGTATGCTCCCTCCACGAGCAAGCCAATCCAGATGGACAGCAGCCAACTCGTACCCAAAACCTGAGTAGCATCAGTAAATCAGTGCATCAGCTCAAGCCTGGCACTCCATTAACAAAACTTTGCAGCATTTAGATTAGTCCTGACTTACCTCTAGGAGGTTTGGAGAGCAGGCAAGGATCAGAACAGCTCTCTTTGAAAAATGCTACTCCAGCATGCCCATAATGTAACATTTCAAAGCTGTATGCCAAAATCAACAGAAGTAGCTATTACTAACAACTTCCAAGCCTCATGCAAGAAGAACATTTCACCAGTGACACTAACAACGATGGTACTTTCGGACATGGGGAGTACGGAGAGCTAGAACACTAATTATGGTATTTGGATCATCCTAGCACAATTAATTCATTCTTGTAATTCCTGGCTATCATCTTGTTCTCACTGTGAAAAATCACAAGTCTCCACTGTAACCCTAGATAAAAGAATCTCTCAATATTTCCACATCGTCTGGTATTTCAGTGGCCTTAAAACTTTTCTCAGCAGTAAGAGAAGAGCTCAACTCTCATGTTGCTCATATTTCATGTACAAATACTGCCGATATTCTTTCAGATTACCTATTATATCGAGACGCTGTGATACACTATTCTTCCAAAAAGGATAACCATGAAAATGCCAGTTTTGCTCACTATATAGTAGTTGTGGTGTCCTATGGGGCAACCATGCAGCAGTGCTCACCATCTTGGCCAACTCCCATGCTACTTCTCACACACACTGCTCACCCTTTCTCACTAGCCTCATTATTACTCCAGGGGGACATTTCTCATTAGGAGAGTTTCACTCTTGAAGACAGCACATCATGGCAGTTTGCACCTATCTAGTACTGTTTACATAACATGGCATCTTTGCTGCCCTGTTTAATTTCTGAGGCACCATATCATGCAGGTTCTAGTCAATAATACAAATTTGTGAGAGCAAGTAATTTGTTGTGTTTCAGAGCCAAACAAGATAGCTGCAAAATTCTGTGGCTTGTCACATTCTGCAGACACAACGGTGCTCTGTGACAGAGTGCCAACTTCTTCTCAAAAACAGTTGGGTTCAGTCTCTTAATTCTGAGCTCTCCTGGAAAGACATTTTTAGTGAGAAAACATTTGTAGCTTTTTGCTCATCAAGTCTTCAGAACAAATATACCCAAATGTGCCTTACTGCACAAACTATAGAAGTTTGCTTCCCTTCCCAGTAACTTATGTTTCCATCTACACATCTTTTACAGCTTTTTTTTTTTTTTTTTTAATTTGGCCTAAAAGCACAATGTCACTTATGCTTCTTACCCACTTCCCATACAAAGGGACATTTTGTGTGCAAAAAGTTACTTTAAATTATAGCACAAGGACAGGAATTCGTCAGTCTTTGCTGGTTTTGCACTAATAAATGTGCTGAAATTTCCTCCTCAGAAATGCAATTGCCAAAACTACGCTTTGCTATTTTCCAGTTCACCCATCTGAAATAATTTACTAAGAACAAATAGATGTATTTTCCTACAACCGTGATATGACAAAATTCAATTCAGTGAAACTGTACATCCCAGCTAAGAGCACAATGACCACAGACTACCCATTTGCTCACCACAGGATACATTCTGCAAAGTGATCATTAGTTGTAATCCCAAGTAATTGATTTGAGAGCTGCACACCAATAAATGCACAGAATTAGACAGCTTCCACATGAGCACAATGCAATAAAGATATACAGATCACAGTTCTACTTTGAAAGATTTCTAGGAAGAAATTTCTTAACAAATTTCAAAAGAACCTGTGAGCTACAGGAAGAGCAAGAAAATAAGCAACAGATTTTTCCAACTGGTTATGATGTAGGCTTCGGTGAATTACCTTCTTTATAGCCAATTCCAACCTCATGACAGTCTCTGCCAGATTTAACAAATGTCCCTTATTCCTTTCTTCTAGTTTTCATTAAGTTAAAAAAAAAATAAAGACAGTTTGGTCTACTTGGATCACATTAGCTGCATGTACCTCCTCAGGCTGAAATTCAGTCTGACACATGAGTGGGCTGAACTTTTATCCTAGTACATTTTATTTGTGAAATTTCAACTTGCTGCTCCTACTTGAAAGTGCAGTATATTATTTAAACAAGAAATACAGAAAAAGAGCATGTATAACAACAGAGGCACCTTTAGAGGTTCTTCTCACTACAGCTGTAGTCCCCTAAGCAAACGGCAAGTCACAAATGTGATGAAGCCTCTTTGCCTATTGACCTGTAATGATGTGTTGGAAAGGCTGATCAAACAAGCTCAGAAAAGCACGACAAAATATTATTCTAACAGATACACAGTAGACTGCTGCCATATGAAATGAATGTCTCTTTCATTATTTTCTAGATACAAATTTATGCATTGTATATTGTTCCCGATGTTCTTTAAACACAAGTGCAGATGGAGGTTAAAAATAATGAGACATTATCCTATTAAAGCCAGACTACGGAAAAAGACTGTAATATGCTACTCCTATCTTGGCGGAGCCAGTCATATCTTGCCTTTGCTGTCCATTTCAGTATTCAAGAGGAGGAAACTGTGTAAACCAAAAATATGTCAGTGTATACAGAAAACAACGCCACAATGTAGGCAAGCATGGGAGAGCAAGCGTCTATTGCCTTTTTATACACACATACCATGACTGCTCTAGAAGCACAACCTACTAATAAAACCATCACTGTTTTATTATAAGCTATTGTTATTAGCCTTGGTATTTTGCTGAATTTCAGACAGATTTCATACAAAAATCAATACTTCAGTATAACTTCTTTGGAAGTTTTCAATGTAAACAGTTCCCTGGGGGGGGCGAACCTCTAATGGAGTCAATACTTGAAAATTGGAAATACTTTGGCTTTTAAAAGAGAAATACACATTTTGGCATCTCCATGAAAACACTCTAAAATTGGTCTAGTTAATAAGCTTTTGAAATCTACTCCTTGGGTCAGACTGACCCTAGGTATTTCCTCTGTACGCTGTGCAGCTGACAGCATTCAACTATGCAATGGCCTGATTTGAACACACATCAAGATGTTAAGAGCAAAACTGTGGGAGGAGAAGTGAGATTTTGGAAAAGACCCTTGATTGTTCAGGGAGAGAAGACAGGCTACCTGGACTCAGAGATGGACTGTGAATGACAGGGGGTGATACTGGGACACACAACCAGGAGACCCAGAGTACCTCAGCAATGACACTGGAGCTGAGAACCAGCAGAGTGAAAGGAACAAGGAAGACAGAAAGGGGAGGCTGCTCGAAGGGTTATAATCCACAGTGGAAGCTAGGACTGCAGTGTACGGAGAAACAAAAGCCAGAGGAAAACTGAACAGCCTGTGCAGGCAAATGAAAGGGAGAGTGCATACACAGGTCTAAAAAGTTACAGAGCATAGAGCATGGGATGGACGAGCATTGATGCTTAGGGGCAAGTAAACAAGACTGTGCAGACACTAACACATATTCTCCACTTAAGCCCATATCAAGATTCCCATAGATCACCAACCTGCAGTTTTCAGCAGGAATCAGTGAAAACACCTGACAGCTTTCTTCATTTCCATCTAATTTCAGGCAACAGATAGCATCAACCTATCACAGCTACCAGCTGTTGTTTCAGTTCAAACAGGACACGTCTGTACAAGATCTATAGCTTTCAAAAATGCTATATGAAATGGGAGTATAGACACAACATCACAAAATGGAACATGGATTTCCACTTGCTTTTTCAAATGGTTAGAAAATTACATAAACAGAAATCTGAATTAAAATAAGCCATGCCAAGCTGAGAAAAAATACGTATATTGTGGCTTCTGCATACTGGCTACTATGAGATAAGCTAGAGTAGGAGCTTTCAGCAGACAGCTGCTTCATTAGCTGTCTTGTATTTATCTTGCACTTTGATAACTTTAAGTTCACAGTCACAGTTTATCCTGCAGTGACTGATTTGTGGGCTTGTACAGAATCACAGAATGGTTGGACGTACGCTTCGCTGGGTTAGAAACTGGCTGGATGGCCGGGCCCAGAGAGTTGTGGTGAATGGAGTCAAATCTGGTTGGAGGCCGGTCACTAGTGGAGTCCCCCAGGGCTCGGTACTGGGGCCGGTCCTCTTTAATATCTTTATTGATGATCTGGATGAGGGCGTCCAGTGCACCCTCAGTAAGTTTGCAGATGACACCAAGCTAAGTGCGTGTGTCGATCTGCTCGAGGGCAGGAAGGCTCTGCAGGAGGATCTGGATAGGCTGGAGCGATGGGCTGAGGTCAACTGCATGAAGTTCAACAAGGCCAAGTGCCGGGTCCTGCACCTGGGCTGCAACAACCCCAAGCAGAGCTACAGGCTGGGAGATGAGTGGCTGGAAAGCTGCCTGGCCGAGAAGGACCTGGGAGTATTGGTGGATAGTCGGCTGAATATGAGCCAGCAGTGTGCTCAGGTGGCCAAGAAGGCCAACGGCATCCTGGCCTGTATAAGAAGCAGTGTGGCCAGCAGGTCGAGGGAAGTGATTGTGCCCCTGTACTCGGCTCTGGTGAGGCCGCACCTCGAGTACTGTGTTCAGTTTTGGGCCCCTCGCTACAGGAAGGACATGGACGTGCTCGAGCGAGTCCAGAGAAGGGCGACCAAGCTTGTGAGGGGTCTGGAGAACAAGTCTTACGAGGAGCGGCTGAGGGAGCTGGGCTTGTTCAGCCTGGAGAAGAGGAGGCTCAGGGGCGACCTCATCGCTCTCTACAGTTACCTGAAAGGAGGCTGTAGAGAGGTGGGGGTTGGTCTATTCTCCCACGTGCCTAGTGACAGGACGAGGGGGAATGGGCTAAAGTTGCGCCAGGGGAGTTTTAGGTTGGATGTTAGGAAGTACTTCTTTACCGAAAGGGTTATTAAGCATTGGAACGGGCTGCCCAGGGAGGTGGTGGAGTCACCATCCCTGGAGGTCTTTAAAAGACGTTTAGATGTAGAGCTTAGGGATATGGTTTAGTGGAGTACTTAGTGTTAGGTCGGAGGTTGGACTCGATGATCTTGAGGTCTCTTCCAACCTAGAGAAATCTGTGAATCTGTGAATCTGTGAGGTTGGAAGAGACCTTTGGAGGTCATCTGGTCCAAATCCCCTGCTCAGACAAGGTCACCTAAAGCCACTAATTGTTCTCAGCTCCTTTTCTTTTTTTCTTTTATTTATTTTTTCCTCCCACATACAGGATCAAGTGTGAAGTTGATCCAGCAACATGTCCAGCTTCAGTGGAAGGTCCAGTGTTCTCTGTAGGACCTTGTCCATCCACTGGAGAAGCTTAAAAGTCCACATAGATCAAATCAGAACAAAATCATCCTGACCTTTACCTTTGCCTTTGGCTGAGCATCACATTAAGTCACTAAAGCAGAGACCATCACCATTGTCCTTATTTTTTGGACATGTCAACTTCAGATCTTCATTCATGATTATCAGTACCAAAAAGCGCAGGCAATTACTACAGAATGCCAAGCAATTCTGTATGCTGATATTATGCAATGCTATGCAAGTACTTTGAAAGTCAGTGAACATCTCAAAATCATCATTTAAAAGAACTCTCAACAAACAGGGTGCTGGGAAGATGAACAAATATTTGCTAACTAGTCAGAGCACAGTGATAAGTGGTCTAGAAAATCACAAAACCATCTGTGTTTTAGTAATGCACAGTAGGTGCATATAGCTAGAGCCACACATCAAGAACACAATTAAATTAATCGTTCATCATCTGACACAGGCAGAGATCACACAGCAGGAGCAAATATGGTGCTATTGTGTAATTAAAGAATAGTGCTGTACAAACAGAGGGAGAGGGACCAAATTAAGTTTTCACAGATAAACTTAATTCCTACAACTTCTGAATGATTGACTTTGTAGTTGTTACAAAGATCTGCTGCTGTACAATACACCTGCAATTTTAGTATTACACATTCTAATTAACTGAGTACCAGTACTGAAATCCTTGCACTGCTGAAGTCAGTGTGAGCTTTGTTACTCATTCTTCCCAATGAAGAGTACAAGAAATCACTTAACTGCATATAACACCAATGAATGATTTTTTATTATTATTTTTTTTGTACATAGAAGATAGGAAGGAGTCCTAAGAAAGTATTTAATTGCATTAACGTGAAACCAAGTTGCCCACCAGCATATTTTATCCACTACTAACAAATGAGGAATGCTACAGAAAAACTATTTGTTAAAAAAAAAATGCTTTTGCTATATTTCTCAGTGGGGCATTTCCTCCAGCAAAAACACGGCACAAAAAGAAGAAAGAATTCCTTTTGTCAGCATACACTTTAGGCTGCAGGAAAAAAAGGCTACTGGCATATGTCTTGCAATTTTTCGAAAAGAGAGTGAGACAGAAGACTTTAAAGGATCATGTCAATTTTCTTTTTCTGGGTGGGTGAGGCTCAACATGCCTCTTCACTTACAGCTGGAAAATTACACTGGAACAAACATGGCATTACTTTGTCTCTTGTGGGATGATTTAAACATTAAAGAAAGGCAGACTCAGTAAGAAGATAGCAAATACTTATTTTTACAAATATTTTAGCAAAAAGAATCAATCACAGTGAAGATAAGGCATACTGTTCTGCAACTGAAAGGAGAATGACATAGAGCGGGTACAGGAAATGAACAAGGATTTCCTGATACAGTGAATGAAATCCAGTCAGCATAACTTACAATAAAAAGCAACTCAAAATAATGAACTATGGGACTTTTAAGCATAATTACAATATGAATAATATCTGGAACATTTAAAAAATATTTTTTAAGGACAGGAAATAGAACACACCGAGGCTGTATCAGAAACTACTACAGAAACTACTAGGATGCTGTACCACCAACAGCAAAGCACTTTGGTGCCAACACTGGTGGTCATCAACCTAGGAATCATATCTCCTGAAAATACAACTTAAGCATTCTTTTCACATCTAAAGGACCTATCAGCTTAGAAAGAGTTGATGTGCTGTCCTCCTTCAGTCTGGATATTCTCTTCTCTCTCACCTTAATTGTCATTTACTCTTGCAATTTACAGCATCTATCATCAATTTTAATTGAATTTAAGGTATAAACGATTGGGAAGAAACAGAAAACCATAAACAGATCCACAGGACTTTTGTTTTATTCACCCTGGAATACAACTGAATCTAAACCAGGAAGACTGCAAATTTCGCAAATTTACATTTAAAACCTTGTGGACAATGTTAAACTTTTTAAAGGACATAAAATCCCTTTAAGCAAAAGCTGGTAAGCATTGCATGTTACTTTAAAAAGCAGCTGGCCCTCAGAGGAAGCAAGAGAGGTGTTAGAACAGAAAAGAAGGGCTGAAGGAATGTCTCAGCTTCATAAAGCTGACAGCCACAGCTGATAGTGACAGGGTGATGAGAAATTTAAGTGATGCTAACAAGACCTAGACGAGGTAAGCTAGACATTTCTACCCTCCTTCTTTTGCCAAAAACATTCCCATGATTTTCAAGTGTAGATTCTGATTTACTTACATGGATGCATGATACCAACCAAACTATGGATCTATATCCATATTGGAAGTCATTCTGAGCAACCACATAATTAAAACACACCCAAGAAATGTGAGAAAATACATTAAGAAATCTGCCAGAGTAACCCATTAACACCACAGGTGGTAAGAAATTATATATCTTTTTTAAAAGGCCAACTCAACAACCAACAGCTTGTCTGTCTACTACATGCAGATATAAAACATCGCTTCCCAGCCCTCTTGAAAACGTACTCAGTTCTTCCATCCTGTTGTGTCATGCATCAATTATAATTATGGCAATTTACTGTTTGCTTTTCCAGATAAGATTCTTTTTATAGAATCATAGCAATTAACGCTGACAGTAGCAAAACTGATAGCATTGCCTCTTAAAGTACCCAGTACCTGTAAGACAACACTATTACCTTGCCAAACTTTAATCAAATGTCCTGATCTTTTACAGTTTGTGTCTAACAGAGTTTGTTCCGGCCAAAACAGGTCAGGCTTTTCCAAGAAAGGACTTGAAAACAAAAGCGCTCTTTAATGATGGTGACCTTTTCTTCAAACAGTTCTCAGATCTCATGCATTGAAAGGCGGCCTTCAAAAGTTACACTTCAGGTCAAGGACATGCTTTTTCTTGTTTCCTGAAAATCTGTCCAGTCTGTCAAATTTTATATCTGGTCAGTGGAAAATTCTACTTCAAAGCTGCACTTTAACAGCTAAAATCTCCGGAAGAATCCATCCTCCCTGAGCACACTTAAACATTCAGACATTTGGCAGAAGCAAAAGAATTTTGAGCCAACAAGTCTGGAATCAAATGTCAGCTGTAGAGGGGACCATGTTAGCAATAAAACTTCTTTGACAGTTCCCCCAAAATAACAAACCCAAACCTGTTCTTGGATGAACATGTGTCCAAGTCCCTTGCTTCATTTCTGCTCCCCTCTCACTCTTTATCACTGCTAATGACAAAAAGGCTGGGAATTGCTACCCCTGTCCAAGAAGAAATCCCAACACAATCCCACAGGCTCCTGGCTGAGGTGACTGACTCTTTCCATCCTCCAATTACACCTAGTGCTTCTTTGAATGGCTTCTATAATTTGCATTCTTCCAAGACCTATTGTTTTAATGGTAATCTTTCTCTTCCTGCAATTCTCATACCACCGTCCATTCTTAACCATCAGCTTTCGACATCATTTTTCTCCTAGTTCTCCTCTCTATCACTGCCCAGCTGTGGACAGTGCTAGGCATCACAATGAGGCAGCCTTCCTCTTCCAGGCTGCTACAGCACGGCAGAGAGGGGACCAAGGAGGGTAAAGTGAAGACTGGAGGGAAAACAGGAAAAAAAAGGCATGGATAATGCATGCAGAGTTTTCAACTCTGTCAGTATCAGTAAAGAAAAAAAAAAAAAAAGAGGGTGGATTTTTTGACACTTCTGCAACGAAATATGCCACTTGAAAAGTCCCCTTGTGAAACTGGCTGAAGTTCTATCCACAAACTCAGGAGAAGAAAACAAACCAAAAACCTAGCGTTTAGGTCTCGGTCCATCATCCCGCAGAGTACGTGTTTCCTGAGATAAACACAATTCTTTAAAGAGTCTCTTAATTTTTCTTAGTTGTTATTGTGGCTGAACACAAAAGTGACCTGCTAACCAAAAACATGAGGCATGAAGGTTTTTGTCCCCAAGAAGAAGCAGAACAGAAAGCAAGTAGTGTACCTTAGTGAGCAGCTGAATCTAGAAGAACTACAATATGCTTAGATCACTGCATTCTTCTGTAACACCGTTTTCACTTAGAAGGACTAAAGCAAATGAAATACTAATAGCTTGTGTGACTGAATCAATAGGCATAACTATAACTGATGAGCTCCTCTTTATTTACAAAACTCAAGTGAGGAAGAAATGAAATTTTAGCTTCTAATTCAATTTGACCAAACACAGATTGAACTAGATCATCCAGTGTACCAATATATAGCCAATATTGGGCCTGAGCATCTCCTTAAAAACTTATCAGTATGGAATGGTCAAAGACAAGACCCTTATCATTTCACCAACTGAGCCCAAAAAGTCTATTCAACACAGACACTAAGCTCCTCAATGCTGTGCAATGGCACAACAGAATTTGAATGTTTCTGGTGTAAGTAAAATATTATGCATATAAGACCAAGGTCCAGGAATATTTGAAGCAGTTTCTAAAACTTTGCAAGCCTCTGGAGCACATGCTGCTTTAAGCTTGCTCTTGAAGCAAGTTTATTTGGAACAGTATTTTGAGATACCACACAAGGTCAAACACATTCTTAGCCTACACAGCTACAGTGAGAACACCTTAATATGCAGGAAAACACAGCTCAAGCAGTGTTATTGAGTCCTTGCAGCTCTTTGCTAGTGATTTGCTGCTCATCACCTCCTGTGAGTAAATCAAAGAATGATTTCAACAAAGCCACCAAATTTTCAGGGCCAAGTCTCTCTGTCAAGGGAACACAGTCTAATCTGAAAAAAATCACAGGAATTAGGACAGAAACAAGTACCAATAGATGCTAATTAATTTCTTTATCAGCATGGCTAATTAGAGTGTATGCTACTTCAAGCACTTCTTAACAATAATCTGCATCTCCGAAGGAACTTACTAAATGAGGAATACCAAAGCCCTCTTCCAACACATGCCAGAAAGTTTTGGCTAAAAATCAAGAACTGATTACATCCAAAAGTCTAAGAGCACATTCCAGTTCAGACATGCACATTAAAATAGTGGCAGCCAAAGTGCTAACACTTGCAATGCTAAACATCCTCCCTAAATTCCCACCTCGGTTCAATATTTCAAGTAGGACCAGCCCCCTGAAAGCAGAAAAAAATATTCCCCAACAGAAAAAGGAAAGATCAGTTGATGGAACAGGCATGGGAACACCACTCATTTATATCTAATTAGAGCTCAGCAACCCAGTGATGACAGATCACAGACTTCAGCAGGCCCATCAAAATGCCTCTCCCCCAGCTGGCTAGGACGCTTATATGTGACAACTTGATAACATTCGAAACAAACAGACAAGATCTCCACAGATAAACAAACCTGGTCTGAAGCAGTAAAACATTTCTTTCCCAAAGCTCTGTGTGACTGCAATAAGCTACCTCCAAAATGTTAAGAACCACCACCTATTTGAGAAGAAATTAAGCTGGGAACCCACACCTTGAAGGTATCTTTAACCTTAACTTCACAATGAGTGCTACACACCATAGTAACTGGTGGTGTCAGTGCCATGAGAAAGTGTGTGATTATCTGAGGGCTTATTTTCAATATTTTGTTAGGCTTTAACAAGTACTGTTAATAAAATCTTGTTCTTTGGTATAGTTTGGCTTTCATTTAATTCAAGGAACTTTTATAAACTTGTTTACATAATTCTCAAAGATGTTGGTTTGTAATTCTGTCACTGCTTTTATAAGGTTAATGGCTGCTGTAATCAAACAGATGAATGAGAAACTGAACTACTTTAATTTTATGCACTTCAGTCAGCCATAAAAACAGCATACTCTGCAGAGAACTTGGGCATATGAAATATGAAACATGGAGAGAAAAAAAAACACCTTTTTGGTGACAGCTTTAGAGGAATGTACAGAAAACAACTAACTCCTATTCATGACAAGCCATGTTACGCTTAGAATCAGAAGCATTTTGAAACCTAAAATCCTAAAACCAGAGATTAAGGCAATCTCCTAGATACATCTGAGAATACTACGTATAATACTACATGGGTATAATTTCAAATTAAAAAAAAAAGGGTAGGGGGTGAGGGGGGGAAATAAAAGCTCACATTGTGATACTGAAGGCTCAAAACTATAGTTTATCTTTTTAGGAGCATATCTATTATCCAAGATGTTATTCATTTAATTTAAACCTCAAACCTCACTTTTTTTTTTTTTTTAGTTTAAACCTCATGCTTTTAATAACTTTATTTTCTAAAAAAATAAAAAATAAATTAAAAAATGGATTTAATTAGAGCTAAATAGCAATGATAATGGAAGTTTCAAGTCCTTTACTCTAGAAATATATATATAGTCTTAATCAATCTGTCTAAAAGAAAGCCAATTAAGACTTGAAAATGCCACAAAACTTATTAAAAGTTGCATATCACTTCATATATTGCCTTCATGACTTTTTTAATTCAGTTAGTTGACATCTATTAGCAAGTAAAAGGCTGGATGTCATCTTACTCCTTTTTAAGGTCAAATAATCTGAAGTTGCAATAATTATATCTCAAACTTGTTTGTGGAACTAAAAGTTTGGACATCTAAACATCATGGAAGAACTTGATTTACCAGAAACAGAAGTTCGTTCTAGAGAAAGGAAGGGAGGGAGGGAATTTTTTGTTTGTTTTTTAAGGTCCGGAGGTTTCCTACTACCTCAAAGAGGTTAGGAGTTGCTTCACACTGTGGAACTCTGATTGGGAGTTATTTGCATTCAGAGAAATGAATTATTTGAATGTGACATTCTAATTTCTGTCCACAGCCACAAAAAAAGGATGGAGGACGTAAATGCGCAGGCTCATGGGGAGATGGGAAGGTTATTAATACAACTCATAAACCTCTTGGACCACTGGCCAGAAATCTGTCAGAACGGTGTTAAGAAAGTCGCAAACCCATTATCCACAGGCATATACTCTTACAGGTTATTTAGTTTGACCTCCTCAATAGAAGGAGCAATTTTCAAGCTCATAAATTTTTACTGAGCATATTTTTAGAAAGACATCTATCCTCTTGCAACAAGCCAGGCATAAAAGTGCCCTGTCCACGTTTGGTAGAATGGGAAGTCCATCTAATCCCACACCTAATCTAATACCTTGACCAAAGCCTGTTTAATCAGACTTTGAATAGAGAATATGCATTGCTCCAAAATCTTTTCTTTGGCATTTATACAGATATGTGCTTATTTGTGCAAGGAAGGCTGAGAGACAGTGGCATACAGACACACATCAATACCTATCACTTGAATTTTACTTGTGAACTGCTGCTACAAGCCTTAGTTTCTCCACTGACAAGCAAAATAATTCATTTTTGATTATGCAAATAGTCCTCTGCTTTGTGAATAGGGCCTCAAGTGATTCAGATGTTAATTCTGCTAGAAGTCTTGATGCAAAGCCAGCATTTCAACCATGTCAGTTTTATAACCAAGACTTTCTGACAAACACAGAATTGCAAATTGAAAAATATCTTGTAGAATCACAAGTACATTGAGATAAAGTAACCTGGAAAAGTGTGAAAGTTCTTAACAAGATTTTGTTAATGGGTCTATGACCTGCTGGGTTTGCATTAAGTTACACGTCCCTTCAGTAACTGACAGTTTCCTAATGGCAGCAACGTAGCACTGCTATGCTGTGAAAAGCCAAACCGAAATAACAAAAGAGAGATTTTATCTCGTCCAGCGTTTAATGTGCTAAACGTTCAGGGTTTGTGTTTTCATGTTTTTTAATAAAACCCTCACACAATCCAGTGCATGTTCTTATGAAAACATTCTTGTATTAAACACATTTTTAGACTTCACAGCACACAAAAGAGCAAGTGTAGTGCTCCTGGATTCCAAAGACACAGGGAAAGGAAGTGAGTGTGTGAGTGCTTTACCTTGCTGTTTGAGGGTGAAATGTGTAAGAAGTACTGTAGATTATTTTGTCTCTAGTTATAAAAGTTCAGAAATATTTGGACCGCGTAAAAGGTGGTCTATTTTAACTGCATCCAAACTATAACTTCAACATTGACCTAATGATTTTTCCTTTTATTTGAAAGTACAATTTATTTTTTTTCAGACTGTTGTTACCAAAGTAACTTGGGTTACTTTGTCCTCTCAAATTTTAGGAGATATGAGGGAAGGGAGTATGTTTCCAGATGGAAGCCAGCCATACCAGCCCTGTTATCACCCTGTCTGTGCGACCAGCATGGAGGTACACCGTTCCTGCCACCCTTGTGACCTTCTTGATTGTTTCTGCTCAGAGAAAAAAGAAGTGATAAATGAGACTAAGTAAAGCCCAAGGATATTTAATTACCTGACCTGTACAGCTAAGATGGGCTTTACAAACCTAACTCCCGGTTTAAGTTTAACAGACAGTTTAATAGACGGAAAAGGGTGTTAGGAACCTTCCCTGGGAGGTTCTGAGCAAAAAAAAAAGCTACGTGCATAAAGTTATCTCACACTGACAGTGCAAGTTTTGAGCATCTTTTCAAGGCAAAATCCACATCAGCTCTATTCATATTAACCTCTTCCTAACATCCCAAAGTAACAGGCAAAGAAAACTTGTCAGTACCACTTCTGCATCGATTAATGCAACTCTGAACCAAGCTCCACCAAAGGACAAACAAGCTGTATCAGATCAGAACTGATACAAGTTCAGCTGATATATCCTCATTTACAAGGCTTCCTCCATTCATTTTGTTCTCATTTCTATATTCACTTAGCTCCAGCTAAATCTGCTGGCAGCTGAGAAGCTGTTGAAGTTTGTGCCAAGTGGACCAGACCTTAAAAATTCACAAACTACACAGTTACAGATTGCACAGCTGTAGACTATATCCCACACTGATAACTTCTAGACACCACTATCATGGCTTGTATTTTAATAAATGGGTCAGAGGTGGAAGGTCATGATATCCTATTACCAGTCTCTGAACCATCCAGATCCCCTTCATCTCAGCAAAAAAATGCGATAAATTATCAGCTTCTTTTTTTAATATTGCTTATTCAGGAGGAACATTCCCAAGTAAAATAATGTGGATATTCATTTTCATTGCTTTGAAGACGACAGTGAAGGTCAATTTCTAATTTTATAATACTTCTCTCTTCATATTGATTATAAAGCCCGAAAGCAGTAACTCCACCCTTGCTGCAAGTATAGATCCCTTTATGAAGCACGTATTTCAACTCCATATAATTCCTGAATGATAAATCTCCCACAAGAACAACAACTGGAAAATGGAACTAAGATGTTTGCAACACAGTCTTCAGTTTATGGGAAAATACGAGGGAGGAAAAAGACCAGTGCTATCTCCCTAAGGCAAGGCCTGACCCAGCCACCTGAGCCTACAGCATCTAGCAACAGCATCTTGGGGGGGGGGTGGGGTAGAAAAAGAGCAGCCTTTGAAAAACGAGGAAAACAAAAACAAGGCAGAAAAAGATTTTTTTCTGCCCTGTATAACTTCAATTTAAGATATATTTGCTATCATTTCTTCATTGTTTTGATTGTAATTGATGTTTTTCTTCCCATAAGAAAGGCATTAGTGTATGCATTTTATTGACTATAGTGGCTGCTGTTGTATCTTGTGACAGTACAAAAATCCAGGCTACTGAAAATATTTCCAAAGTATTTCAAAGTTTATAAACAATTCATGATTACAGTCTTAAGCAAAGTATGGTGATCTAAATGGAATATTTTACCTTACTGGAATCATTTACTTCCCTGAATATATGACGTTTAAGGAAAAATTGAGTAATTATCAGAAAATAAGGGAATAAAAGGCAGCAATGCAAAAATACTGCAGGAGTTTTATCCTCTCTCTTTCAGGCTTCCTGTCTTCTCAGTTAGCAAGCTTCTTCTGAAGGCATGACCCCATCATGTAATAATAAGTATCCTTCACCCTTCGATAGCGAGTGATTTATATAGATATTAAGACAAAATAGTATCTTGTGTCTTGAAAGGGACTAATAATGGTGCTTAATTTTAGCAGCTGTTTATAAAGAAGTTAGAAATTTGCAATAAACTACTTAGGTTTTTCTTAAAAGAAAAAACAAATAGTTATTGTGCTAAGGATGGAGACAAAAGCATTGAAAAGAAAGGTACGACTGTTGATTCAGAAGTTCGTGTCTTCATTGTTAATCTCATGGCTAAAGAACCAGGACTGTTTCATAATTTCTGAATAAATTACTCATGTCAGAATAATAAGGATAATTCAATCATGAACTTTCTGTGACAAAAAAAAACAAACAAAACTGTTCTGATGATGACTTCATGAATAAAGACTGTGGTCAGTAGCCACTTGTCTTAAACACAACTTTCTGACGGAAATGGACGTCTTTCATTGGAAGCGTTTGTCTAGACTTGGATACACATCTAACTCACCTTAAACATTCAATGCATTGATCAAAACTAGCACACAGCTCTTCACAAAGGATTTGGTTGTTTGGTGCATGGTGTTAATCAGCTTACTATGTCAGGTCTTAAAGACGTACAAGAGACACACATGCACGTATATGCACCCACATTCCTATCCATACATGTAGTGATGTATTTCTCCTGGGGGAGAGGTTTAACACACCAGGAGACTACACAACCTTCTCATATCCATATTTTTCATTTGCCCAAACTTGAAAACACTTCTGCTGAGATACAACAGGCACCTACTAGTTTAATATTCACAAATGACTAAGGAGAAAAATAAGGCTAACTGCACTGGTTCGAATGCTGAATTGCCATCTTGCTCTGATACTTCTGAAATTCAGGACAGGACAGCAGAAAAATACACACAAAACACTCAAAGATCTTAACAAAGACAAATGTCTTTGTGCAGATTTAAAGTTACTTTAATCACAAGGCTAAACAGCACTGCTGCTGTGATTATTCCTTTCATAAAAAGTCAACAAAGGAAAAACAGGCCGAGGAACTGGCTACTTTTAGGAGACATTTCTTTGCCTCAACACCAGCTGGTATCACAGTCCTATTTCACTAGGTGACCATGGAAGGTATTGGCACTTGGAAGGCATCTCTCTGAGGGTCTCTAACCAATTCAAGCAGGGATCCCATCACTTGCTATCATCTCCATGCACATTAACAACCAGCTAGTATTTGTATCCCCTGTTCAAATCACTCCAAGTCACAGGGTAAAAGCTAATACTCTGAGCAGGATTAACTTGGGCTCTACATTTTATGGTGGTATCGTATGCTATAAAAAGAGGGTAAATTTGCATATAACGTAAAAAGATCGACCCTCACCAACTTCCACTTAAACAAGAAAGCCATGAGGGCTGCACAAGGGTTCTGTGTGATTTACAGTTATGTGCTAGAGTTAGTTGTATATAAAGAAAGGATTGCCCCTCTCCATTTATCTGGCATGTTCTGTATTTGTCACCTTTTCTACCCTTTCTGTCATGTAAGAACAGAAGACCAGGCAAATCTGTAAGGCAACAGTTCTGAATCATGCATAAAAATGGGAAGAGAAGAAATTGACTTTCTGTGCAGAAGAAACTTTTGCTCAAAGCAGAACACCCCAGCTGGGTCAAGGCAGAGAACCCCGAAGCTCAGGTGAAGCCAGCACTGCATGCAGATGGCCTTTCTGAGGAGGGTTAGGCAGATATTCAATGGCATCCCTGAACCTTCTAGTGCTGGAATTAGCAGGAGAGCCCTTATCCATCATCTTCCACATGAATACTGATGATGCACAAACATCTTCTTGAATGGAAGTAGGGCAGAGTCCAAAAGGTCTACCATTAAACTAACTGACAACAGGCATTAGGAATCCAAATGGTGAAATTATGGTATGAAAAATAATAATCATCTTTCCTTAAAGTGTACCACGTTCTTTTCTTTCTTGAACTGTGCCCACGGAAAAAAGGCAGAAGAAGGTCACAGCTCATACTTCAAAAGTACAGAATGAAGATGCAACTGATACATCTGTACTCAGCCACAGCAGGCTACAGCTAAAATATGGGGGGGACACACAACTACTCTGTGGTAGCTGGATAATTTGGAATTTTCATTTGTACTTTTCAGAAAAGCATGACAGTTTTCCCACATGATGGGAGTTCATGAAAGAGTTTAAAATTTATATCATGATTCCCAAAGGGAAACATCATGATTTATATTGCATTTATGTAATTCCAACTCTCCTGAAGGATTCATAATTGTGAGACACTAACATGTTACAGAGTAAAAGAAAAAAAAAAAAGGAAAAAAAGGAAAGGTTATGTTCAGCCAATGAATAGCAAAGAACACAGAAAGAAGTAGGACAGACTTATTCAATCTCTACCAATTCTGAGCACCCTACCGACAGTAGCCTTCATTCAGTACACCAGAAAGGAGTAAGGAACACAGCACAATTTGAACACGATGAAATGCCATGCAAAACAGCATCACTGTAACCACTCGCACTGTATCTGAATGGGACTGGCCAACTAACAGCTCTCCCACATTCGTCTGAGATGAGCAGAAGTTCACTTCACCTGTTTAAGCCAGTCAGTCCAACTGTTTTTTAAGAAAACGAAATGAATATTGTCAGGAAAAAAAAAAAGCAGCAAGTCAGGGCTAGGGAGAACAGCAGGGAGGAAAGTGGAATCAAGATGAATGCTCTTGCTACATCGCAGTCCCACATAGCAGAGGATCCAACATGTTTCTCTCACAACTAAGCAAATACACACAAACTCACATGTGGAAAAAAGCACAAATGAAGCATGGTAAAAAAATTGAGCTATTAAAAAACTGTCCAGTCATAAAAGCTCAAAAAATTAAAGCTCACTTTTCTTTTATCAAGGTTCAGTAAGAAAGAATACATATCCACTTCCCTACAGCACTGAAAGAGTATTTATTAATAAGTACTATCCAAAAGTCTTGGGAATTTTAAAATCTGACTCCATTCCCATGAGAAGGAACCCAGGAACATCCTTTTCCAAATGAACTGTCATTTTTGAAGCCCTGATCATCTTTATTTTGAAATCTTGTATTCCTATTTGATGCAGTACAAACTCTGGGTAAGGCTGCAGGATATCCATAACACTCAGAGACCAGACAGAATAATTATAATTTCTGTAATTTCTTTCCCTCTGAATACTTCTTGACCTTAAATATCCAGTGACAACGTGTCCCAGAGGTTTTTGGCTTGTGCATTTTATTTTTAACAACAAAGAAAATCAAAGCTGTTATGACTACAAGCTGCAATGGCTTTGCGGGGACTTTACAGCTAATTGAGCTCTAGCTATTTAGCCTGCAGTAGACACCAGCTTTGCCAACTCTGTAGGCAATGAAAAAGTTCCCTGAGCTACAGCCAAGCTACTGGCCTTTTTTTTTTTTTGTCTCTTCAGAACTCCAAATCAATACAGCTTCTAGGGAGACCGAACTTACCCTCAGACTCTAAAAACAAAGATGCAAAAATCCCATCATAACTCATGTGACGTGAATGCTTAGAATAGTTATTTCTCCGTAATCTTAAATATAGTTTCATAAAGTTGCCTGAGGCTTGCTGAGCCAGACATAGATGAAGCTTTAAGGCATTTCAGTTACAGAAATTGAAATTTCTTGACGGGACTTCATGAAGGAAATCTGAAAGTCCTTCAAACTTCTATCACTCAAAAGAAAGCAGCTGTCAAGTTTACTTAATAAAAATAAATTAAAAGCGAAGAATTACTACAGAGAAAAAAGAATAGTTTCTTGTTGCTTTTGTTTTGTTTTGTTTTGTTTGTGCTTTTTTGGGGTTGGGTTGTGGTTTTTTTATGAGGATGATCTAACAGAAAAAAAAAAAGAATTTATTCTTTACTGGCAGACAAAAACTGGATTCCAATTCCAATATTCATGTCTACCTCCTAGCAGTAGCTTGACCAATGACCCCCTAAAAATACACAGATATTGTTTCACTGTGCCCTTGTCCTAAAGCGTATAACCTTCCAGACCTACTCTCGTACAATGAATGGCTTATCACCACCAGTCATCTAACTAGTGCCACGAGGTCACTTGTTGACTTAAATTTGTAAAGATTATTATGCTACATATCAGTCCAAAATCACTGAACTGGGATGTGTGCAATAACTCACCTACTGTTTTCAGGTAATATTTCAATATGAGGTCACAAGAATAAATGTCTACTGAGGAGAAATATAATTTTCTGCTGCACTTCCTTAAATGGCATGGGTACAGACTGTGCTATTTCTCTTGAATAATCTAAAAACATGGATGCTTTACATCACTTGCAGCATTGTTGCTACGAAGCAGTATTTACCATTGTGCAGCTATGAGGAATACTGCGTAATAAATCTCACAGTCACTTACATTAAGAAGTCTCTCTTGGCAAATTGCAGATCTTCCCTGTAATTTTCTCTAGCAGTTACTGTGCATCAATTTTCTGCAGATAAAAGTTCTGTGAAGATTTATACCCTCCAGACAGCCAACTTCAGATCAGGAGGCCTCAGAAAAGGTCCCAAATTCAGGAAGTCTGTCCAGTCTGGGGCATAAAGGGGGCCTTGGATTTCTTTCTTGAAGACCCTTTAGGTTTTCATTTTTTGTTCAGGAGGGGGCTGTTTGGGGGGCCCCTTATAAGGGATGAGGGTCTTTTAGATTTTCTACTAAGAACGATAACCGTGTGCCTTTATTCTCTTGTCTAAGGATGAAGTGAGATTTCACATATAGCATGCAAAAATGTAGATTTGTATTCTTTCAAAGAAAAACTTCATACTGTATACTTTCCAATTTAAAATTGTAACATGGCCACTGTTGAAACATTTGGTGTATGTCAACAATTCCCAAACAGGTTTACTGTGAAGAGGACAGGTAAAAAAGGTGTAGAGCACAGAAGGGAAGACAGCAAAAAGATCTTCAGAGGGCTAGAGGCTTAACTCACATTTTGCTCTTGTATAAGAACGGCCCTCCTCAGCAGTGTCTCAGTACCAGCAGTGCAGCTGAATCCTGTCTTCTTCCCTCGTACAACACAGAGGTAAGGGTGGAAGAGGCCTGAAACTCTGAAGATGTTTTGTGGCCAAGAATAAAGCATCTCTCCACACCTGCTCTACACCAGCAATCAAATTCATTAAGTTTTCTCCCACACATCACAAACTTATTCATTACACACACTGACCTTCTCTACAAAAACTTAAGTTAAAGAAATTTTTAAAGCAAATCCTCTGTTCTTTTTAATCGCATAATGCAAGACAGGTGGCTGTTCCCAAAGCATTTATGTGCTAATTTTCACACTGCTATCCACATGTGGCATTAAGGTAACAGCCTTTGATACTGGATTAGATGGAAAATTATTATCTGGACAGCTGTCAGACCAAAGACATAGAGACAGTCTCCTACCCGAACACTTTTAAAAGTAAAATACAAATAGATATTAATTAAAAGATGTAAACAAAAATAATAATAAAATGAGAAAAATAGACTAAAAGTTGCCTAATCATGACATTTAAATGGCAAAGCACAAACATACCTTCAAAAGATACCTGTTTTACATGATGCTTCAAAACTTCACCCAGGCTTATCAGAAATAAAACATAACTATATATTACACCACCAGAATAGAGTTTTATTAATAACAGTAAAACAAATTAAGCAGAGCAAAGGAGCAGCAATATTTTTTTTTTGGGGGGGGGGGGGGGAGGGGGGGAAAACAAATTAAAAAACAGCTTTCATGATTAGAATGAGGAACAAATAATTTTACTGCCCAAGTAACCTTACAAGCAATGTAGCAATAAAACCAAGGCATGCTTGTCTAAATACCTAAAAAGTCGACTCTTTGTCATACTGGCTAAAAAGAATATTATTATTCAGAATTCAAAGATGATAACTATGGAATAGCAAATCAAGCTGCGTCCAGATTTATAACCTACCACACAGTTCAGTATTTAGCCTAGATGAAAGTATGATATTACAGGAAATTAAAGGAATGAAATATCTGAGATAAAGTTTAGGTCAGTGAACTTTTCTGCTGGCTGCAGTGGATTTAATCACATTTTAACTCTGCTACTGAGACATCTCTGAACAGCTGATAATGATAGCTACAGTAAAAGGATAAGCTAGTAATACAGCAAAAGAATACACTTAACACAGAAAACCAATCGTTTGCTAATCTGTATTCAGTAGCATGAGAAAATAGTGTATAAATGATTTCCAGACTCCATACTGTCTCAAATATCACAGTTGGAACACATTTAGTATCCTTACGGTAATATACTGGTGTACAAACAGGAACTAAGCCTGCACCGTGTCCAGAAAATAACATAGGTTATCTCAGTCATATACATACATCCAATCAAATGCCTTTGATTATTATTTTTTTCTTTTTAGTTTCAGGCTCTTCAAAAGTAAATTAGATTTCCCCAGACTGAGTTAAATTCAGAGTGAAACATTCTGTAAACTGCATGCCACTAAATGAAAGCCTATGTTGGTGCAACTGACTTAGACCAGGCTGAAGGAATGTTTAGCAAAGGCTGCCTCTGAATTTCATCCTACATATTCAAGAGAGCTGAGCAGCACTCACAGATAAGCCACATTTACCTCCTTTCATTCAAACTTTGATAAATGGTGGAAGACACAAAACCACATCTGCTGAAAAAGCAGAATTACTTTATAAGCAGAAACTTTCACTGAAGTTTCAGCTAAACCTCATCCAATCATCAAGGTTAATTATGATTTTTCTTATGCTGCTTTACTGTTGGTGGGTTGAGGTTTTTTGTTTGTTTGTATGTTTTGGCTTTTCTTTTGTTTGTTTTACTTTTTATTGTATTTTTTTTGTTGTTGTTTCAGCCAAGTTAGTGCCTTTTTCCACAGTCACATAATCCATATTTAAATTCTACATCTTCCTGTTTCTCTTAAATTGATCTTTTTTTCTATGTAGCTTTGGTTTTCTTTGAGCCTCATTCTGCTGCTGTCAGAAGAGTAACAATACGCTTCCCTCTGCACAGACAGCTAAAAAATTCCCTCAGCATGACCACTGCTTAAGATTTCAGCCTGTAACTTCCCCCTAATTAACATCACAGAACACCCCCAATAGGAACACAGTGCAGGAATGCTATTTTCTCTCACTTCTTTACACAAGAAGCCATGAGAAATGTTAAACAGCTAATTTACAGTTGTTTCAATTTACAAACAACCAGACTTTTGCCTGAATTTGCCTTGCACTAATGGAAAATTAGAAAATAAGGAATAAGTCAAAGTCAAAACCTGCCTGGCTCCTCCATTATGAAAGACTTTGGAAAGAAACGCCCTCCTACAGACCTCTGGCTCCTGATACCATCCATACATGCATTTTTTTGATTAGGACAACACTACTACTCAGATAACCAAAATTAGAAGTTGATCTCATCTTCAGCGGTATTTACCCTTGTTCTAATTGTCCCAGTCTAAATTATAAGGCAGGAGGCCTCAGTCAGCCAACAGAGATCTGCTTAATACAGTGTCTCATTCTTACTGCTTTTCAGTCTCAAGCTTATCAGATAACTTCGAGAGCTTATAGAAGCATTTCCTTTCCATTTCCCACCTATGCTGCTAAGATCAGCCACTGCTGTGCTATAGAACACTGCACGTTTGAGATGGATTGGATGCTGCAGAGGGGAAAGCAACAGCTTCTTCAGGTCCTACTAGCTAAGCCCACAGCTGCAGCATTACTGTCAAATAATACAGGTCTGGCATCACCCCGTGAAAATTACCTTCTAAAAGTTACATTTGCAATTTACCATCAGTCTTCCTTACTTTTCAGGCCCTAACATTTTCTTTGGACAAAATCAAAGTAAAGAAAAGCAAGAGCCAAATAATCTAAATATAGATTTTATCCCTTCTCACTTACATGTCAGGTATGTCTGACTTCTACATGATATATATACAACAGCTAGGACTGTATTTCTTCTAACAGCTCTCACAGATCCAAATGAAGTTCCACTACCCAGAAGACAGGAGTACTTTTACACACAACTAAAACAACAAAGAATCTACCTGTAACCTGATTTTGACTCCTCCTAACCAAAAGTCTTCAAAAGTCCAGAAAAAACTCACATTAGCATAATAGTCTTTGTATCTAGTCCCAGCCTAGATGAATACTTAGAAACACAAAACATGCATATAGTCCCCTCAAAATCATTCAGATACTGCATACTTAAGAAAATATATATGAATTAATACCCTTATGAGCTTTGCTAGAAAAGAGCTTTGTTTTATTAATACCAAGTACAAGAATTTTAACCAGCAATAACCATGGTGCTGAACTCACAGCTAAAAGGAAAACTTCTCCAAAGACAGTGTGAAAAATATTTTCATGCAAGTGGGCTTCTATAATTAAAAAAATCAACGAGAAATTTTCTATTCTTGCTCCTAAAGAATACTTATTTATACAGAGCTGATACAACAAAGTGTAAAAGAAAAAGCATTATTCTGTATTTGACAGTTATGTCGCTATAATCTTTCATCTAGACCAAGCTCACATTAAACCTTTTAAGTGTCACTAAACAGGCACAAGAAAACTGTACATACTATTTTCTTATTAAGTCAGTACCCTATAAACTAAAAGACTGGAGAATAATAAACATATTTGAAACACAGGCTGATATGCCTTGAACTCGGCATTGCAAATATTGAAAGCTGTGCTCGTAACCCCTTACACACCTTGTTATCATGGCACAGCTGCAGAAACAGGCAACTCAGATAAAATGTATACCATTATGAATAAATGTGTTAGATCATTCAATAATTATGATTCAAACAAAGCACACAAAAACTGATGAAATTCCTTTATATTTTGGCCACCCACGGTTTTTCTTCCATTGTGAAGAAACTGCCTTTAAAATGTAAAATGTAGCTAAATCTCAAGAAGGTAATCCACAGTATTTTACAAGTTTCTAACTTCGGGATGTCAGTCCCACTAAACGGAGATGTTTTCCCAGTCCAGTGCCAGGCTGGCTCACAGCACAAGCAGACGGGAACACTGCTGCTGGCGTGCAGACGGTGCCAAATGTGCCTGAGGGCAGGAGCAAAGGATAACAGGGCTGCAGCTGCTGGGACTTTGGCTGACATGTCCATGAAACCACACCCTTCACACACAGGATCTGCTCTTTGGACCCTATGGAAGCTGAGATTCTGGGATGTCACTGGCTCTTCCTGCTTCGGGAATGATGCTGAGACAGTCTGATGCTGAGACTATTTTAAATGACATCTCAAAAGCCACAACAGTCTCAGCTCTTCAGTTCACTATCAATTTTAGCTGAGTTTGAGTCAGCTCTGTGATGGCAATTTATTTACTATTTCTCTACCAAAGCTCATTTTTAGTGCCATCCTACAGGGGAGGCTCACACAGAGAAGGCACACAGAACAATTTCTGCAAAGGAGCTTGAGACCGCCCGGCTCAGATAAAGCAGCTGTCACCAGGGAGCATGAAAGAGGCTGACAAGGGAGGATAAAGGGAGCAGAGCAGAAAGCATGACAGACATCTCAGAGTGAGCTAGAGAAGAGTTATTCCCAAACCCATGGGGAAGGGAAAATAAACTAAAGCTAGTCCAAACGCTACACAGCTTTTACGATGGTTTTGTTTTGTGTGCCCTGATCTTCTGATTGCGTTCATCAAGAAAAGCTTTTCTTCTCTTCATGCCGCAGGTATATGACAATTTACATCTACCTTCATTTTAAGATTCTGCCTCCAGGCAAGAAGCACTACTTACACAGTTCCTTCATCTTCCAGCGGGACTTCTCACACCCACCTTAAACATGAGTGAGCTCTTAAGTACTCACAAACATAGTAAATCTAACGTAAGCCAAAGCAGAGGCAGAGCTGCATTATTTAACAACTCCGACACTAGAGTCTTTGTTTTTGAAGAACCAGTTTCTTCCTACAGAGAACACAATCATATAATTTGAATCCTCAAGCTATTCACTACAGCATTGCACTGAAATAAGAAGTGCAACATAATTACAAAAAAAGAATAATAATAATAGTATACTCATTAAATATCTGTGCATACCTTCCCTGATAGCTGTAAATGGGGTTCCTTCCTCTTCTTGTAATCTAATCACCTTCAGTGCCACCAGCTTTCCATTTACCCTGAAAGGGAAAGGGGGAAGGGAAGGAAAAATAAAAAACAAAATTAAAGCAGGAACAGTATTTCTCCTAATAAAACTTGTTTCCCATCATGTACTTATTCAATTTCTTCCTGTCAATACCAATGATTCATTTATAGCACTGTAAGAAACACTTCATAGCTTCCATAATGTCAACTTTATATTTTCACACCCATATGTAATTCAAGAAATGATCTCAGTTTTCTGTGAGTCAGTCTGTTTCCTTTCTATCACAGCACTAAACTGAAGCTTTGTTAAGAAGTATCACATTGCGGAATCTGGTTTTAATGCATCTGTCCTGTATTTGATCAAATCCCTCAAACAAAAAGGCATATGATTTTAATCAATCGTTCAACTTGTAGTAAATCCATATTTATACTGATTGCCTTCTTCCCACTGCATCACACCCATAATTACTACCCTCCAAAAGCTGTGGAAGTTTGAGATGGGAAATATTTTTTAGGTCATTCTAGGTCATTTCCCTTCAGGGCACAATTGTTCCTGAGGTACATTCTTGACTACATGACCCAGACTAGTTTTAGATTATAAAGAATCTCTTTTATACCCTTAAAAATATTTGGTGCTCCAAGGGACAAAACTTCACAACAGAAGTCACTTTATTCTCATATCTCTTTAGCTGATTTCACTTCTGGAATTTAAAATTTCACTACACATTAATCCCATTCAAGGCCTTAAAACTCCAGTTGGTCCACTTTAGCCAAATTAAATCTCACAAAAACTGAATCAGATTTAAAAATCCTCAGGAAGGAACTCATACCTCTGAAGCTTTAACAGACTCCCAAGATATGACAAGCAATTGTGAGGGTAAGTTACCAAAAAGTTTCCAAATAAATACTATTAATATTTCAATTTTGTTCTCTAAAAGCAAAACTGGCTTTTACAGGCACAAGACCCAAGGAAGCATTGGAGCTTTCACACTCCTGCAGTCATGGAAGCAATTTCCTATTGAACGGGACCCTACAAGATGTATTCATTTTTCTAAGCAAGATGACATGGACATCCACCAACTCTGAACTCATCCCCTCCCTCGAGCTTCTAATTTTTGCAGTTATATGACTTCAGTGACATGACAGCTACTGTATTATTTCTTCTGATTAACTTTTACTATAACCAGATTCTCATTAGACCTATACAGTGCATTGCACAGTGATTCTGAACAACTTCAGAAACCCTGATTATCAAGACACTTTACTTGTCACCTTCCTACTATTCAAAATACTGGCATCAGCTCAAGTCTCAAGCCACTAGTCATTGTTGAAAGATAATTATCAGCTTAGCCCTACCACATTATCTGGATTTCTCTTTGTGATTATCAGAAAAAGATACCTCTTGCCTCATGTAACTTCGTATGTCATACACAGACAGAAGAGTAAACCATAATAAAGGCAGAAGTAGAAAGATTGATGACAGACATGGTTCATATACACGTGCAGTTTTCAATTCCTCCGTCAATACACCTCCCCACCTATCACATGCATATAAATAAGTTAGACACCTAGATAATTTGATTATTTTACAATAGATGAAATAACTGTGCAGGAGGAATTTAAATAAGAAAAGCAAGCTCATTCTGCAGATCAAGAATAGGATGGATCTCTATTCAGCAAAGGCAATGCAGAAGAAAATGGAAAAAGCAGATCACTGAGGTACTAAGGAACATGGATGTAGACTCTCTTGCCAGAGAGACTAAAAAGTAGCACCTCTTTTTGTGCAGATTATGTTCTTTTTAATCCAAACTTCTGCATTTCATTGATTTATTAATGGTAATAAATAACACAAACAGCAATAGTATGGAACTCGCTTTGATGAATTCACAATTACATAGTGCTCTCAAACATGGTAGGTGGGCTGTGCTGTTTAGTTATCACTGCCACTTTGTCATTGTTACCTACCATCATCTTGACAGGTATTATGGCAACTTTTAACAATATTAAAATGACTGAGCTAATCTTAAGCAGTGTTCTTCTGCGATTGCTTTCTCCCTTTTGGTATTGTTTATATCCAAAATACCAATCTACATCTTCCAGGGAAAAAAAAAAAAAAAAAAAAAAAAAAGCATCCCTTATTCTTATTTACTATTCAGTCATTAAAACTTTTTTTTTTTTCTTGAGCTCATTTTCTATAAACAGCACAATTTTTAAGAGTACATCTGGAGGTACGAGAATTGACAAAGTATCATCAATTAAAAGAGATAGGTGTGTATATTCACATCCTTTAGCTATTCTCCCACTGATGCAATCTCAGGATGCAGTTAGATGATACTGCAGAGAAGAGCTAATGGTTACCTCTGGGTAAAGCTTTCCTCTTGCTAAATCCCTGCCACACACTCCTGCTGCTGTCTTGTATCAGCTCTCATTCTTGCCTGACCCTACAGCAAGACAGTTGGAGAGCTTAAAAAGGAGAAGACTGAACCTTCAAAAACAAAATCATATTTAAAAAATGAAAAATGCATATATTTTTTTTTATTTTAAAAAGAGAAAAACACTAGAAGATATACAAGAACTGGGACCACCTCTTTGAGGAGCAGCTCACCAAGGGATCAAGTCAGCTATGTCATGAAATTATGCCCTGAATGTTGTAATGACTTGCCAAAATAATGTGGCAATTTCCTTAGAATTTCCTTAGAAACAACACTGAAAAAAAGAGACACAGAGAAAACTACTTCTGCAAGCCATCAGAATTTGACTTTGGGACTTCAGTACCAATTAGGTTAGCAGAACTCCCCCCATATATTACTTCACATTCGTCTTCCACAACTTTCAAAGCATGCTCAGTATTTTTATTATTTTCAAATATAAGAAGAAAACTGGTAGGCAGAGAGCATTTTAGACAGGCAAAAGTCAATGCTGCTGCACCTTTCCACACCAAGGATTCATTAAACCACCTCTTGTGCTCACTTGCCCAAAATAAACAACTCCACGTCATCTCAAAACAACACACTTAACATGGCCAAGGATTTCACTTATCTTCTGTCCATCCTGTTAGCTGTCCCATTAATTTCTACTAAGGACAACACTGATTATAAAGTTCCTATTTTCTAACTTACAAGCCTTCCTCCTTCTGAAACTAGCACTTCTCTTTCTCGCTTATCCAAAAATCTCCAGGAGAAGGACAGAAGTCCTGAAGCCCCTCATTAACGATCACACAAAGCAACATTACTCTAAATCACCAGCAGCTGGTGGACAGTTTTTCAAATTTATGGAAATTCAGCGTTTTAATGTTATATAATCTCTTCTAATACATTTCAGATTTTACATGCAATGTAGGCAAAAGAAAAATGAGTCCGAATACTTTTATGTGGCATATGGTAAAAGTCTGTATATTATAAAAAATACAAATGAGCCAGATGTTACAAAAAATTCTAATATAATGTGTCATTCAGCCTTTTCTAGAACAGCTCATATCAGTATTACCAAAATAAATACATTGATAAAAATGACCATTTATGAGAAAGCATAGAAGATTATAAATGATTTAGTGCTTTAATGCATCATTAAGAACAAATAATAGTGATGAATATAAAGTAACTGATGACTTAATGGGCTTTACTGGGGATAATGCTGATGATGCCACACAGAAAACAAAAGAGTACAATAACACTATTTTCACAAGTTCTTCAGTTATATTTAGATGCAATAAATGTTCTAAATATAACACATTTAAAAGATTCAATTAACATAAAATCTGCCACTCTGATTTCAATCTGTTTATTTAACACAGATTTTTACCGCTGGCTGGAGTTGAGACTTAGTTCATAACTCTAGCAAGTGTTAAGCTTGGGAACACTTCAGCAAAGAAAAATCAGTAGACAGTACTGGTATGATGCTCATGTTTTTGATGCTTATTTCAAGGAATTAATTTTTATGAAGGAAAGCAACTCTCAATTGCTAAATATTTATTTATATGAAAGGCTCAGTGTGATGATCAAATTCAGAAAATATCTAATTAGACATACCCTGTAGTGATATTAAGGTCAGAAATGCATGTCTGAAACCCACATCAGACCATGATCACCTAATGAAACCAAGCTCTGCCAGAATTTTTCTTTGAAAGCAACCTGACAGAAGCAAAGTCACTGTCACCTCAGATTACTCCATCAAAGAGTAACTGATTTCACTTCTTTTAAAAATTAACATGGAAGACTGTTCAATGTAAACATGGATTATATTTCTATTACTGAAAATCACTTACAGTTGGAATTTACAAAAACATTTACAGCCCTGCTAGAGTTCTATTGTGTAACACTCAAGGGAATAACCTGGCTCATCAATTTATCTTTCTGACTTCCATCATCTTTCAAGCTCCATCTTAAACAAATTTTACCTTGCTTTAAAAGAGACCAGTGGATTAAAGATATTTCACGTTGTTGACATTTATTAGGGTTGGGAAAAAAAAAAAAAAGAGAGATCAAAGATTTCCAAGAGATGTGAAGGATTTGAATTATTAATGAGCATTGCCACTGGAACCTAGGGATGTAGTTCTTCACAGGACTCAAATTAACCTCACACAAACAATACCACAGCCCTCATTTGGACAGGAGCTGGTGAGCAACATCAGAGAATTTACTCTAGGTCCCTCTCTCTACCTCCCAAACTACATCACTCAGCACTAATATCAGCTGCTTGCCTCAGCATGGGGGCTGCACTTTTCCGTCCCTGTTGGAAGAAAATGACACAAGACAGGCAACAGGGAGAGACAGGTACAGCCCTGGTCCTCCTCAATGCATTTCACATCCCTTCAGGCTCCACAAAACCTGATTTTCTCATAAAGAAGGTTCAAAGATAAATGTAGTGGTGTTACTGTAAGTAGAGCAGCCTTTCTCATAATTCTGCATACTTACAGGGATCTTTCCAGAGAGTCCCATGGCTAACTAGTAAGTATACTGGTGCATAATGGCACTTAGTTTGCAAATTTCCTCAGTGTTTTGTCTATCATTCCTTTACTACAAGGATGGTGAGGCACTGGCACAGGCTGCCCAGAGAAGCTGTGGATGCCCCATCCCTGGCAGTGTTCAAGGCCAGGCTGGATGGGGCTTTGGGCAACCTGGTCTGGTGGCAGGTGTCCCTGCCAATGGCAGGGGTTGGAACTGGGTGATCCTTAAGGTCTCTTCCAGCCCAAACCATTCCCTGAATCTGTGATTCCAATTGTGAATATACATGATAATGTTGTTAAATTACTATCCAATAACTTTTAGCATTTGTATTCAACATAGCTATGTTCTATCCTAGTTTTTGTACCACATTTTACTGTACAGTCAATGAGTAATACAATGAATTTTCATTCCTTGGTTTCCACACCTGTCACAAGAGATGATAATGTTTTGTTACCTTTGTAAACTACTTCACAGGTTGAAGCAAATAGTATAACGCTCTTTTCAATCTATGCAACTACAGAGAAGAACCTCCCATATTTCTTTTAGATGTGGAAAAATTCACTCAGTAAGTGATTGACATAGTTAATGATTCATCTTCTAGTTAGAATCTTTAAGCTTACATGATTTTAAAATGTTTTCAGCCAGAATAATTATTTAATAACTTATTTTAGTACTTACACTACTCTAACATTTTTTCCACCATTTGGCATTTTACTTCAGCAACAAGTTATTAGCTTTACATCAAGTTCATCTTGTAGTTACTGTTTTTATGAGGGATTATTAATACTAGAAATTTTTATAAATCATCCACTCACACGCTTTATAAACCTGTGTCTTGACTGTAAAATGTATAATAAAAAGCAGCCTACAAAAATCTTCAAAACTTATCAACTGAAAAAAGAAATTGATGGGAAAAAAAAATAAACAAAGAAAACATATCAGGCAGCTCAAGTAGGTAACTATAAAGTGCATTTTCATAATCTATGAATATATATTCCTTTTCCAGCCATCTGGTACTCCACAGATGAAAGCAGTTTCATTTGTAGATGAACACTGATTTCACACAATTTCCGAGAAAGAAAAGAAACGGTTCAGAAAGTTTAAGTCGCTGAGGTGACATGAACCACAAAACATATTATCTGTGAACTGGACTGTTGCACATAAAATGTATCAGGGAGCATGTGAATACAATCCTTCGCATCGCATAGAGTAATGCTTAGGAAATAGCTAAAAAGAAAAAGTGTGACAGACAAAACAATGGCAAGTTCTTCAGGCTATCCAAAGCCTATGGCACTTGCAATAGATTGCACATAAAACAAAGGAAAAGATGATGAAAGAGTCATAGAGGTTTCAAGACAAATAAATGAAATAGTGCAGCTTAAAAGAAAGATAAAGTCAAAATAACAATTAGCCCTGTCAGGCATCCTCAGTAGAAGCTTCAGCACTCTAAACATAAAAATCAAAACCCTTGAGTGATCATTTTCTTGTGAGCAGCCATCCACAAACACATATATGAAATATTACAGTCAGCTATATATTCATAAAGCATACTGCAATACATCATGGCAACAACAAATACAGGTGGTTCCCTCTGATCATTCAACTGCTCCCTGTTGCCACAAGAATAATACTGCATAGAAACCACAGCTGGTGCAGGGCATGGGGACTGTCTTACTGAGCAATATTTCTCTTTAAGATCTGCGCTTCATATCACTAACTCCCTATTGATTTTTGAGTGAATAGGAAAAAGTACTGCCTTTGAAGGATATAAATGTAAAATGCCCTGGCTAAATGAAAAAGCTCAGTTCATCCTTTGGTGCACATTGGAATCACCCTGGGAAAAAAAAAAATCAGATTTCAGACAACAATTGCAGGGGCACCTCAACTGAAGAACTTCAAAACTCCACAGCCTTTATGGAGCTGAACTCTGGGGGACAGCACAAGCTTTGACAGGATATTACTCCATGCCCCATCAGACCAGTTCTCATATTAATAGTTAACAGGAATAGGCACCAGAATTGAATTTAATACAAGCATTTTATATGGGATAAATTGTTTGAAATGATGGAATTTTAGAATGGATTTTAGGCAAAAGTTTATTGATTGATCTCTCCGTTAAGAGTTCTATGCATTTTTGCAATAGTTTGAGCACATGCAACTTAACAAACACCCCTTTCCAGTGCACTAAAAAGCATATGGTAAGCAAGAGGTAGATCGAGATCACAGTGGGGAGATGCAGTGGATATACCATTGGCTTGCTTCTCAAAACACAGATTCATGCTGTGCAGGCAGCAGTCACAGACCACATCACTTTAACTGAAGTAATCTGCTTTAATTCTTTGCTGGAAGGGCAATTAAACACAGTGGGATGAGAGGATACAAACCATACCAACACATAATATCGCCAAAAGCACAGGTTTTTTTCCTTTAAGGGCAACGTGCAGAGTTCCCAGGGCAAGTATGGAAGACCTTCACACTGCTTTGCAAGGGGCTCCGATTAGGAGTGTCTCTTCTCTGCTGTCCCTGGCTTCTCAGGGCTCACGTCAATATTTATTTGTCACAGATCAAGCAAGATGACATTGCTGTAAATTCAGTCAAGTTTCTAGTCATGCTCAAGAAGGAAGAAGGTCAACAGCAGCAGGAAGATACATGTGTTGATACAGACAGAATTTCTTCAGTTCCATCACAAATGGAAATGATATGATAATTCAAAAGGAATCTATTGCTCTAACATTTGTTCTCTGCAAACTAATTACAAATACAGTAATATTTCTGCAAAGTTTCCCTCCAAGGAGTATGTGGAGATAAAGAGTTAAGCCATAGCATTTATGTTGTATATAAACTTATGTTATGATGAGCTCTCTTTCAACAATAATGTGAAATCTTGAAAAGGAGTCAAGAAAAAAAATATAAAGCAAGGCAGAGAGACTATGACAGCAACACTACCCACTCCTTGTTTCTCAGTCAAATTGTGACACTCTTGAACTTCAGTAGGATTATTATTTTTTTTTTAAAGTCAAGGTTAGTAAAAGAGATGACATGTTCACAGCATTAGTCAAACACAGAGTAAATGCAACTTGCATCTTTTTGTAGAGTGCCATTAGCAAGTTACTCAGTCTATTTCTCCAAAATTTTACTGTAAAAGAAGCAGAAATCCCTTCAGTGATCTGAATTTCAACCAATGTATGCAATAAGAAGCCATTTGTAATTTTATACAACAAAGTAACATGCGAGAAATTAACCTGAAAGAAAGAAGAAAATGAAGCTCATCTTGTGCACATCTGAAGTTCAACAAGTGAACTCAAACAGATCTACCTCTTGATGAACTGTCAGTCAAAAAACAAATGGCTGTGTGGCTATTTCTCCAACACACAAAGAAGCCCAGTCTAAGAGAATACTGCTTCACTTTCCTCAGTCATACAGTCCTGTTCATTCTGCTGCTTCCCCACACTCCAGGGAATCACTTTAATCTGACTACGAAAAGAGAAATCCATCATCCGTTAAGAGGAATTAGCCCACTTCATTTCACATTCCTGGGATACTACCACGGATGCTCAGATAGACAGAAGAAAACGTTTGATAGAAAGACAGGGGCTTGGTACTGCTGATTCTGCTCCATGTTCTAAAAAAAGCCAAGCTTCCCCTGAAAGCAAGTTACTGTGCACATTACTTTAAGAAAGGAATGGCTAATTTTATGTCTTTGTAGGCAGGTATGTATCTATTCATCTTTTCAAGTGGTAAGCTAGGATCGTGGGGCTTTTATTCTACCATTATGATCAGCAGGGAGAATAATTTAAAAGACTGAAGGATTCTTCATTAAAAGAAATCACATGCAGATATTTAGCAAAAAAAAAAAAAAAAAGGAAAGAAAGAAAGATTGAAACAAGAAAGTTGTCAAGATTTCAGCAAACAACCCTATAAAACCAGACTCAGTTAAAAATGACTTTGAGCTATATGCTATTTCTGGAAACTTCTGCTCAACTGAATTGATTCAAAGAGGGCTTTGTAGACTTTGTATCTCCAATAGATCATGGATTCAAATTTAAGATAAGCATCAAAATTAAGGAAAGCCTTAACCTCAGAAAGAAGACATAATTACAGAGTCAGAATGCTTGGGCTTGGAAGGAACCTCTGGAGGTCATCTGTTCCAACCCTCCCTGGCTCAGGCAGGACCACCTTGAGCAGGATGCCCAGGATCATGTCCAGGTGGCTTCTGAAGATCTCCAAGGAGGGAGACCAGACAAACTCTCTGGGCAACCTGTGCCAGTGCTCCATCACTCACACAATAAAGAAATGTTTCCTGATATTCAAACAAAACCTCTTGTGCTTCAGTTTGTGTCTATTGCCTCTTGACCTGTGTCATTGGGCACGACCAAAAAGAGCCTGTCTCAGTCCTTTTTGCAACCTCCCTTCAGGTATTTATATACATTGATAAGATCCCCTCCAGCCTTCTCTTTTCCAGGTTCAGCAGTCCCAGAGCTCTCAGCCTTTCCTCATAGGAAAGGTGCTCCAGTCCCTTCATCATCTTCGTAGCCCTTCTCCGGATTCTCCCCACTACTTCCATACTTTTCTTCTACCAGGTAGCCAATATGCAGCTAAGGAATATTTTGGGATGAGTAGAAGGGAAGGATCACCTCCCTCGACCTGTTGGCAACACTTCTCCTAATACAGCCTGGAATACCATTAGTTGAACGCGTTGACTTCCTCAGATACAACTTTTTGAGTCATTTAGTCAAGTTTTAGGCTTGAAACTGATACCATACAGCTGAAATCCCAAACATTAATTATTTCAGAATTTTACTATAAAATAGCTTACTGAAGGACACATTAAGCCACTTCAGCACAACAAGCTGTACTTTCAGAACACTCATGAGAATATTCAAAGCAGCACAAAAAAAAAAAAAAAGGAGACAGTACGAGGCTAAACCCAGATGACCTACAGCATTGAAACACTTTGCCAATTCCCATCAGATATTTAGCAAAAAAGAAACAGATGACAGAAAATTCTGGAATTTTGATAAAGTCATTGTTTCAAGTGATATATCATCATGGAGATTAGAGATAAGCAGTTTAAAAAGCTAAAGGAAATGTAAAATGAATACAACTGCTATATGCATTGCTATAAACCTCTTAAACCTCTTCCTCAGTTTGCACTCATTATATATAAACATCACTATCCATAGAGATGCCTAACACCCAAACCTGGGGTCATCTCTGATTCCTCCCTCCCTCCTAACATCTACCTTCTCTTATTATATGGTATTTATATTTAAATATCAATTTGGATTTGGATTCTCATAGCTGAATGCATGCAAACAATATACTAGTTTTTCGACTATTTGGACTTAGAAATTACAGTTGCAGTGCATTTACAGTCCATCTATTTGTTGAAAAAATACCTTGCTTAAGCACATGATAACAGAATTAAAACAAACGGAAGAAATTATCTGAGAGCAACTGTCAAAAATAAAAATAAAATAAAAAATCCTGGACTTCTCCATGTTAAAAATCTCTGTAAAATCTGAAATCAAATTGAATTTGCTCTGAAATTTAGTATGCAATAGTATCTTTGTAGTACTTGGATAGTGTCCTTTCTTTTTTTTCAGCTAGTTGATGACTTCATTTAGACCTCGGTAATGAAAGCTGTCATTTATCAAGAACCATTTTATGCAAAATAGCATTGATCAGTAACGCAAGCTGGTTCTGGGAGATGTTCTCAGTGACATGCTTAAGTATGTCAAATACAGAAACATGGTATGGTAATGAGAAAGCTAGCAGTCATTTCTATAATGTGTAAAAAGTAGATTTAGAAATTAAACAGGTTATCCTTTTATTTCTCTCCCTGATCCAGCCTGTTGCAATGTAAACAGAGGGTTTTATTCTAGAGATTCAAGAAGCCCACACAATGAAAGATACTTTTTGTTTAATGGAATAAACTTGAATTAGGAGGTGTGCACACTACTAAGAAGATACATTGACCAACCTACAAACACAAATTTACTCTTATCATGGATCATTATGAAACATTCTCGAGCAACTGAATAGAGAAGTGAAATATAAACAAAAAGAGCAAATGGGTTTGGAAAACTCAAAATTATAGCATAGTACTCTCTAGTAAGCTGTAATAAGAATATGGAACAGCTCATAATGGAAAATGAGATCCACTCACAATAAGTGAAATAAGTCATTACTATTAACAAATATTAAGATAACCAAAAGTGCCTAAGCATTTAGTTGAAAAATCAAGTCTACATTACAAACAGCTAAACACTTACATAACAACATAAATAAGACAAAAAATGAACTGTTTGCACTCTTCCAGATGTAATTTGGCCAGTTTGCTCTCAAAATACTTGCAAGATATTATTATAAAGCAAACTTTGATATTTATATACAGCTTTCAATGTGTTAATAAGCAAATACCTGCATACAGCACTTCATGCTGTCACAAAATGCCTTTAGCAGAAATTGTACCATTAAACCCTTCAAATGGTATTGTCCTTCACCTTGAAGGTGTTTTATTCTTACAGTTAAGAAACATTGCCTCCAGTTCTATTACCTTGGTGCCTATGCATCTCATGAAATTTATTAAAAAGAAAACAAAACCCCACAACATTTCACTTGTACCTGGTGATAAATACTAAGCACAATAATTTTGAGAACAAAGCATCATTCAAAACAACTCTACCTGGTCTTAAATTCTCCAGCTTCCACTACAGTTAAGGACACACCACTGAAATATTTTGGCAAAATGACAAAGCCAAGCACAAGACTTGGTTAGATTAGACTAGACTAGAATTAGGGATTCCTAAACATTTTGACAAAAACACACTTTTTGTGCACGTAGTACATGCTTCTCCAAATAAACAGTACTTCTGTGTTCTGTGGCATGCCATGAGGGCTTTATCCTTCAGTAGTCAAAAACAGTCCATGCCAAAACTAAAAACAGCCCTCTTTTGACCTGTTTTGCCCATTTTATTTCCCACTGAACTGACAGCCAAGGAAACATCGTTATGCGTATCAAAGTCTTAGCCTGTATATCTACAGCAGGTGCTAGAAAACAGTCCTCTATTTCTTTCTGTGTCATTTTAGACAAAGCTATAAACAGTCAGAGCCAATCTGCCAGAAAAGCACCAGCAAAATTAGGATCTGCTGAAACAGCAGGAGCCAAAGTTGGCCCATCCATTTGCCCCTCTGTCCATTTGTTTTCACTGAAACTACATTGCAGCAGTGATGCTCTCTCTTCTTTTGGAATACCATAAGGGCCAGAGATTCCTCATCTTCTCATGGGGACAGAAGAACATTGTCCAACAACTCCTTTTGAAATAGCAAATAGGCCCTGTACTGTTTCCCAACTCTTAAGGAATTACCTCCTGCTTCTTTGAAGTAAAATTCAACTGTTTCTTTATTTCAAGAAACAGAAGCCTGGACTGGAGGTGCTGAATCTGGATGGTGCTACATAATATGAAAATTATTCAATTCTTGAAGGAAAAAAAAAAAAAAAAAGCAGGTGAAGGAATATGACCTTAACATTAGGAAGAGATCAGAGTATTTACTGCAAATGCATTCTTATCCAAACTCTACACAAGCTTTTTCAAAATAAAATTTAAAGACTTTGCAAAAGATGTTATGAAGCAGCAGAATAAAGTTATGTATAATTATTATAATTCACACCACTTATTTAGAGCTTGCTATTTATAATGGAGAATGCAGAATACCCAGTAATATCAATTTACTATTCAACTACCATTAAAATCATTGAAGTATTTCTTACAGATCTGCAGTCAGCTCCATTAAAACAAATGAAGTATTTCTAACCAATCTATGTTTCATTACACATGCACAAATCACCACTGAATGAAATAGCTTCAGGGAAGTGCTTTGGTTTGCTTTTAACTTTTGGTCAATTCCACTGATTGACGGGACATCTAGTAACCCTGTTTCCTTAGTTCAATCTTATTGAAAGTCAAGGCATATCAGATAACTATCACCAGATAGGTGTTATGATTTTACAAAGGGATTTTAGTGATAAGGCACAAGCTGAAATCTATACAGTTTTCTCTGATTATGCAGACCCCAATAAAAAGCTTACTTATTTATTATGTCTGGAATTTATAGTGAGGTATACCTGAACCATTACCAACACAAAATAACTGCATTTTCTTGAAGAATGCTGCCAGTGAAATACAATGCATGTACCGACATGGCAGAAGTGTAAATACATCTTTTACATGTAGAATTTGGAACATGCTTTCCAAACAGCTAACTGTTATTATGTTTATCAATCTCAAAGCTACTGAGAGATGACAATATCCCTTATTCTGATTTACTACAAATATTCAATGAAAAAAAAATCAGTACCTACAACCTGATGACACTGGAAAATATTAACGTCTTAACATATTAACCTCATGAAATTCAACAAAGGAAAGTGCAAGGTCTTTCAGCTAGGGAAGAATATAACCCTATGCACCAGTACAAGTTGAGGGCTGACCTGCTGGAAAGCAGCCCTGCGGAGAAAGACCTGGGAGTCCTGGTGGACCACGAGCCAGCAATGTGCCCTTGCGGCCAAGAAGGCCAATGGTATCCTGGGCTGCATTACGAAGAGGGGGCTGGAGCACCTGTCATACAAAGACAGCCTGAGAGAACTGTGCCTGTTTAGCTTGGAGAAGAGAAGACTGAGAGGGATCTTATTGATGTGTACAAATATCTGAAGGAAGGGTGTCAAGAGGATGGGGACAGACTCTTTTCAGTGGTGCCCAGCAACAGGACAGGAGGCAACGGGCACAAACTGAAACACAGGAAGTTCTGGCTGAATATGAGGTGGCACTTCTTTACTGTGAGGGTGACAGAGCACTGGGACAGATTGCCCAGAGAGGTTGTGGAGTCTCCTTCTCTGAAGATATTCAAAACCTGCCTGGATGCATTCCTGCGCAATGTGCTCTAGGTGACCCTGCTTGGCAGGGGATTTGGACCAGATGATCTTCAGAGTTCCCTTCCAACCTCAACTATTCTGTGATTCTATGTATTTCCTTGTTTCAGTAGCTATACTGTCACAGGGCTGTCATGATACTCTGCTGAGAATGAAAAGTTGCCTCATCCATCATTCATTAGACAAACTTTTAAATAAAGATATTGCATATACCCAATGTTCCTCTTAAAACCGCTTTTTATTGAAAATTTGATTATGAAAGCTTGATTAAATATATGAACTTCTTTATAGCATAAGATAAACTGTCTGACAGAAAATAATGCTCAGCTGAAGCAACAGTATTTTATGTATTTTTACCAAGTTATTTTATACAATATAAAAGTACTTAGCACATTAGGGGTTATAAAAATAATTCATAACAAAACATTAAAGTGGCAGAAAACATATATTTTGCATGTATAGAGTAGATTCCTTTGAGTTGGAGTGGTTGCAATGATGTGTCTGACCATTATTTCCCAAAGGCTACTCTTGTAAATAAACTGAACTTACATTAGTCCAAAATTCCATTCATTCACTTCATGGTACTTTATTCAAGCTTTTTATAAAGACAAACAAAAGACCAACAAACTCATTTTATATATTCAGCATTGCTCTTAGGACATTAAAAAAAATCTACTTGACAGTGTATTGTGCTCTTATCTATAAAAACTAAGTATCTTACATTTAATTTGGTAAAGGTATTGAAAAAGTAATAGAACAATAAAGTACAAAGAAAACATCAGATTAACAAGATGGAATCTCATCTTGTTCTGAAGTAATGGTACCCCTGCAATATGGTTTCAACCTCTTTCACTGGAGCACACAGAAATCAGTAGCACTGTGCATTCATTCACAAGGTGCAGTAACACCACCTAGTACTTTCTGCTTACTTTCATTTACAGAAAGAAAGAAAAGAAGGAAAAGAAAGAAAGAGACAAAGAGAGAGAGAAAGAGAGAAAGAGAGAAAGAAAGAAAGAGAGAGAGAAGAAACCAGCACTTACTTGCTTTTCCCTTTGTATACTGTAGCATAGGAGCCTTCCCCTAGTTTCTCCAGCTTTTCATATGAGTCTGCTTTTCCAAACTTGGGGCTTGTAGGCTGAAAAAAAAAAAAAAAAGGAAGAAAAAAACCTTTCAGAATCTATTGCACCCACAACATTAATTGCTTTGATTCAGCTTTCAGAGATCAAAGGCCATTATGAAAACTCATAGACTTGCACGTTATTAACAGCCAACAATAAAAGAAAAAAATTAATAGCAAAGCCAATAAAATAACTTAATAGACTACTCAAGCAAACATCATTCAACACCCCAGATGGTGGCTTTCAATATCAACTATATACTTACATCACTGGAATTATCAAAAGGATTTTGTTCTTAATCAAAGGGAGATTTCTGTTTCATTTTTCACATATATCACTTCGTACAGGGAAAAGGATCATTAGCAGCTAAACCTGCTCATCTTTGTTAAGAGATCTAAGCAACAGTTTCAACCTGCCCTACAAAATCAGATCACACAAGCTTCTTAAGTAAAATATATATATTTTAATCTACAGCCCACCCAAAAACATTGTATAAGTAGTCAGTGCCTTCTGCATGTCTACCACTGTTCAGAGAGTCATCAAAATACTACAAGAAACCACATTTAAAGAAAATATCTTGCTTCTGAATTATGTTTACTGTCTTCAGCTTGTGGATACAAACACACCATGTTTTTAATGGCATGTATATGCCGCACAGTGGAATAAAATCCTGTAGCCTCAACATCTGCAGCCTAAATGCGGGGTTGAAAATGGAAGCAAGCTGAACACGGCGCCTTGCTGAGGGCCAGACAGCTCAGCCCACCTCTGTGCCAGGCTGCTGCCTGCCCTGCTGCTATGCACGCCTCACAAAGAACACCATAAAAGCTGCAAAAATAGAAATTCATCTGACATGAAAATGATTCATTTGGAAAGCTGATATTAAAAATTGAGAAAGAGAAGACATATTATGAAGAATTGCATTGCATAAAATCATTTTTCCTGATTTTTATTCTGTGAAACAAATGTTGCTCCAAACGATGCAATATCTGCTTTTCATAATTTCAACGTTCATGAATGAAGTCCTGGTCTACAATTACACAGACTAGAATGATATACATTTTCAGTAATAAACAATATTATTTTTTTTTAAGTGTACGTCAATACTACTGCCTACTCTGGCAGGCTCAGTGCCATGACCACTTCCCTGGGGAGCCTGTCCCAGTGCCCGACCACCCTCTGGATGAAGAACCTTTCCCTAACACCCAGCCTGACCCTCCCCTGTCCCAGCTCCATGCCGTCCCCTCGGGTCCTGTCGCTGTCCCCAGAGAGCAGAGCTCAGCGCCTGCCCCTCTGCTCCCCTCGTGAGGGAGCTGCAGGCCGCCATGAGGCCTCCCCTCGGCCTGCTCTGCTCTGGGCTGAACAAACCCAGGGACCTCAGCCACTCCTCATAAGTCTTGCCCTCTAGACCCTTCATCACCTTCATTGCCCTCCTTCGGACACTCTCTAATAGTTTTATGTCCTTCTTATATTGTGGCACCCAAAACCGCACACAGTACTTGAGGTGAGACCAAACCAGTGTAGAGCAGAAATGAAGAGGTTAGTTGAAAGTTTTAATCCTAAGTACTTTAAATTCAGTTAAAGGGCCATTTTTGCTGTGAATTAATCCTAACTTTTACAAAAATAAGTAATCTGAAGTAGTTTAGGATAAGCATTTTTGTACGCAACATATCATGAAGTTCTTGGAAAATATCTGAGTTTAGCAGACATTTTGAAGTATACCCTGCTTTCCCAGGCGTCCACGTCTTCCAGTTGTCTGGAAGAAAAGTGCTTTTTACTCTCCCCCTAGACCAGAAGGACACTGTAAAAAACTGAACTGCAACTGCCACCAGCATCACCTACAGATATTTTAGACTGCAGCACTCAGACATTCTGTACACAAACCAACCAAAAGAATACAGGGCAGAAATTCTGGAGAATCAGCACTGATGCTCACTTCAGATTCAGGGACTAACTCAGTATCACTCTGTTTGTAATACTGCAAAGGAAAGCAGCCAAGCAAATCGAGCTTTTTTAGGGCTGAATTCAACTGGGAGACTCTAAGCCATGCCCTGCGCTGCACACAGTACAGACTCACATTTGGGATCTTACGCTTGATTTACAAATACTCAGGTTTCAGTTTTCTGGAAGGAGACAAGCATGCAGTGCATGTTTGCAGTGCAGAACACAGCTGTGTCTAAATTCTTTTAAAACCATGGTCAAAAGTTTAAAATCATCTGAGCCTAAAAATTGCTCCAATAAACAGACAAGAACATCCCAGGTAGGATAACTTGAGACCTCATAATCCTCATTACTGCCAATTAACCATGAACCAGAAAATACAAACATTCTTTTTACTCAACTAAATTTACAAAATATGTCCTAAACCATAACTTTGGCACTTTGGCATATACATGCATTTTCTGGGATTAAGATCCCAGCCTTCTATTGAATGATCACAGTATCACAGTATCACAGATTTCTAGGTTGGAAGAGACCTCAAGATCATCGAGTCCAACCTCCGACCTAACACTAAGTACTCCACTAAACCATATCGCTAAGCTCTACATCTAAACGTCTTTTAAAGACCTCCAGGGATGGTGACTCCACCACCTCCCTGGGCAGCCCGTTCCAATGCTTAATAACCCTTTCGGTAAAGAAGTACTTCCTAACATCCAACCTAAAACTCCCCTGGCGCAACTTTCGCCCATTCCCCCTCGTCCTGTCACCAGGCACGTAGGAGAATAGACCAACCCCCACCTCTTTACAGCCTCCTTTAAGGTAACTGTAGAGAGCGATAAGGTCACCCCTGAGCCTCCTCTTCTCCAGGCTGAACAAGCCCGGCTCCCTCAGCCGCTCCTCGTAAGACTTGTTCTCCAGACCCCTCACCAGCTTGGTCGCCCTTCTCTGGACTCGCTCGAGCACGTCCATGTCCTTCTTGTAGCGAGGGGCCCAAAACTGAACACAGTACTCAAGGTGCGGCCTCACCAGAGCCGAGTACAGGGGCACAATCACTTCCCTAGACCTGCTGGCCACACTGCTTCTTATGCAAGCCAGGATGCTGTTGGCCTTCTTGGCCACCTGGGCACACTGCTGGCTCATATTCAGCCGACTATCAACCAATACTCCCAGGTCCTTCTCTGCCGGGCAGCTTTCCAGCCACTCATCTCCCAGCCTGTAGCTCTGCTTGGGGTTGTTGCGCCCCAGGTGCAGGACCCGGCACTTGGCCTTGTTGAACTTCATACAGTTGACCTCAGCCCATCGCTCCAGCCTATCCAGATCCTCCTGCAGAGCCTTCCTGCCCTTGAGCAGATCGACACACGCACTTAGCTTGGTGTCATCTGCAAACTTACTGAGGGTGCACTGGACGCCCTCATCCAGATCATCGATAAAGATATTAAAGAGGACCGGCCCCAGTACCGAGCCCTGGGGGACACCACTAGTGACCAGCCTCCAACCAGATTTGACTCCATTCACCACAACTCTCTGGGCCCGGCCATCCAGCCAGTTTCTAACCCAGCGAAGCGTACGCCAGTCCAAGCCCCGAGCAGCCAGTTTCTCGAGGAGAATGTTGTGGGGAACGGTGTCAAAAGCCTTACTGAAGTCAAGGTAGACCACATCCACAGCCTTTCCCTCATCCACCAAGCGCGTCACTTGGTCATAGAAGGAGATCAGGTTCGTCAAGCAGGACCTGCCTTTCATAAACCCATGCTGACTGGGCCTGATCGCCTGCTTGCCCTGCAAGTGCCGCGTGATGACCCTCAAGATAATCTGCTCCATGAGCTTCCCCGGCACTGAGGTCAAACTGACAGGCCTATAGTTCCCCGGGTCTGCTCTGCGTCCCTTCTTATAGATGGGCGTCACATTGGCTAGCCGCCAGTCAACTGGGACCTCCCCCGATAGCCAGGACTGCCGATAAATGATGGAAAGCGGCTCGGCCAGCTCCTCCGCCAGCTCTTTCAGTACCCTCGGGTGCATCCCATCCAGCCCCATCGACTTGCGCACATCCAAGCTCCGTAGCAGGTCGCCAACCATTTCCTCATGGATAGCGAAGGCCACATCCTGCTCCCCATCCCCTTCCACCAGCTCAGGGCACTGGGTATCCAGAGAACAACCGGTATTGCCGCTAAAGACTGAGGCAAAGGCGGCATTAAGCACCTCAGCCTTTTCCTCTTCCTTAGTAACTAGGTTTCCCCTCGCATCCAGTAAAGGATGGAGATTCTCCTTAGTCCTCCGTTTCGCGTTGATATATTTGTAAAAGGATTTTTTGTTGTCTTTAACGGCAGTAGCCAGGTTGAGCTCCAGATGAGCTTTGGCCTTTCAGCCAAAATATCAGCCATGATATCAGGCTATACACATGTATGCTTGCAAAATTGTGCCTTTTCATCTCCTTCCAATACACAGAACAATCTATCACTTCGTTATCCAAGTCCTAAACATGAATGGACTGATGAAAATATGCCATATGGGAACTCTCTGATCTTTTTCCTCTTGCATTATTGGGAACACTTAATTATAGATAAGGGAGTAATATGCTCATCTCCCAATCTGCACTTAAAAAGGCATTCTGCCTGGTTAGAAATGCAAGTTTTTTGTTGTTGTTTTTTGTTTTGTTTTGATCACAGTTGTATTACAGATGTCACTAACAGAGTTGACTAAAACATTTATTCAAGTAACTTTCTCATTCAAGTGTCTAATTATGGACTAATGCAACATTATGAAACTACAGAAGAAAAGTATCGAGATGTTTAAATGTATTCCATATAACGAGGAGGGATAGCAAAGTATTTTCCACATTACAGGCAGCAGTGAACAAACACACAGTGAGTAGCTTTGTTTGGAGTGGCAATGCTGCTGCAGTTAACAGTAAATAGTTCAATGCTGGTTTCCTCATATAGTGGGGAAGGAAAAGGACATGGCTTATACACGTGTTTCACATCCAGTCTTATTTTCACACTGTGATTTACTTTAATTTTATACCACTGGAAAGCATAATATAAAAGGTCACAACAACTTGTAATGCCTTAAGATCTTGATAGGAAACAGGATGCCTTTAATCCATTACCACACAGTAAATCAGCAGCAGTAATTATTCCTACAACCTCAGGCTCATATCCCCATATTCCAGCTGCCAGAGGCACTGACCTAAGGTCATGCCTTTTGACTCATTCTCCTCCTGGGAGCGGATGCATCCTCACCAAGAACAAGCTAAATAATAAAAGCTTGCATTTGGCGGGACTGGGAGGAAAAGCTCATTCCTTATTGCCCCAAAAAGGTGCTGGTTTTGACCAATTTGTCCTTGCGGCCACCCCATGCAGTGTCACAGAGTTCAGCTCTGCAGCAGCAAGACTGATCTGCCATGCTCCCCTTGCCCTCAGGAGCAGCCTGAATCCACTGTCTGGTGCCCGTTCAACAAAGAGCAAAACAGAAATAAATAAAAAAACAAACAGAAACCAACCAAAAACCCAACCTGTTAGCAGCCACTATTCATCCTACATACACTAAAACAATGTGGCTGATCTCACCTCTCCAGGTGACAGCTCCTCAGCAGTGGAGCTCATCCCTTTGTTCCAGCTGGATCACTGAATGGGATTGCTCACAGGTCCATACTCTCAGGCTATTAGATCTCCCTTTGAGAAAATGGCCATTATTCTTCCTTGCATATACAATTTTAAAAGACTTACAGTTCTTGAAGGTATTTGGTGTCGAAAAGCACTTCAGAGGATTTTTTAAAAAATAAATAATAATAATAATAATCAGCAGACTGTTGCAGTCGCTTAGATGCTCTGAATTGTACTATATTCCCATACTTGCTTCTACCATCAAAAATCTCCATATACTACCACAGTGATTCAGGACAATACTCTGAGGGAGCAAAAGACTTTTTGAATTTTTTTATTTTTTTTTTAATGAAGCCTCACATATTGATTCATACTTACAATTGCTTGCATTTGCTTAGCTCAGACATTTCTTACCTCTATTTCTGGATTATAAAACCAGGTCAGACTTACATAAAGAAAAAATATGAAACTTTCTAAAATTTAAATTTTGAGTTTAAAAGGATCTAAATAATGGGCTACAGAATGGGACTAAATAACCTGAAATTCTGTGACTACTAAAAATTATCACAATTTCCACCTACTAAATTATTGCACCCCGTTTCATATGGTTATTTTCCAGATTCACAGCCATGGACTTTATTATTCAGATTTCTCCATATTTAGCTTTCTCAGCCATTTTTGTTTTAAAAAACACACCTTGTTACAGCAAGATAATGGTACCAATTTTTTAGTGGTAATATTACAATCCAACATTTAGAATTCACTTCTAAATATCATTTTTTGTTTGTTCTGAATATTTTATTCCTTCCAGTAAAATATATTGGAATATATATTCACAGAGATCTATCTGTGTTTGTTGAGTCACAAGAGTCCCATATTCTGCCCAGGATACGGTTGACTGAAATACGCATAGCAAGCAAGACATATCCAGAGCACATCACATTTATAATGCTTGCATCAGCCACTGACATATCTCACAAGCAGCAGACTCTCAAGAAGTCTTCCTACATTTTAGAAAACTGCTGCAGTCCTCCACTTTGACCTAGACAAGATTTCTCAACAGAAAAGAGTATTAATTTTAGCTGAATGCACATATTTTGATGTTTGTTCAAAGCTACTTTTTTAAGCTCAACTATTAGAATACTTCTGCCACTATTTACTTTTATTCCTTTTTTTTTCATTATTATTATTTCCTTTTTCTTACTCCTCCTCGGTAATTTTTACCCCTCCAAAACACCCGTGGAACACGGCTGTTCTAACAGTGCTGTTTTTCGGTTTGTTAAAGCTTTCAAAACTTTTCTGTGACATTTTTATTATGATTTTATTGAGGTAGAAGCTAAAGAGAGATTTTCTCCCTACAGCTACACAGGCTTGTATATACTGCACATCAGTGGGACTGCTTAGGCATAAAACTGCCCGTTGCTCAGCATCACAACTAGAAAGGGAGGGAGGGAGGGAGACAACAACAAAAAACTTTGAAAGCTAAAAAAAACAAATAGATACAGGTACATGTGACCAAGATTCAACACAGTCAGCTTTAACGGGCAAAGGTTAAATAGGAGACAACCAGTGAGAGACTGATACTACTAGAGAGTCACTGGAAAGTGAATCTTCATGCTTGGGAGAAATCTTCTGGAGAACTCAAATGGGAAAGATAGTCAAGATACTGAGACAGAAGGGAGTAAAGGCTCTCAAGCCTTTGAAGAACTGCAAATAGCCCCATGTCACCATAGAAGCCAGCACGGATTGCAGTGGCTAACATCACCCCCAAGGAGAACCGGGGCACAAAGGGGTGCGCTTCTTTCTCTTCAAGAACCAGACTGAGAGTTTTAATTGTTTGCTTTTACGCTTTGCTTTTTCTGAAAATAGTTGCTGTTCACACAGTTTTCTTACTAGTAGCCCACATTTTTCCCAGTGCAAGATAAGGTTAACAGCACCACTGAGCACTGGGAGAGGGTATCTTTTGTAGGACAGCTTTTAGCAACCAAGATTAGATTTTTTTTTCTCTGGCTAAGGAAATATAGATCGTAGTAACAAAGATAGAAAGAGTATGCCAAAATGTTGAATACAGAAATAGAAGAAGCTATTTCAAAGTGACATTAGTGTATTAAAAATAACAGAGAGAAAAAGAAGTGAGAGGAAGGAGTCTGTTCTGACCAGGTCATTTCAAGTAAACATTTCATTGATACAGACCATAGGAAGGTAACAGAGTTATTCCAAGATCTTACAGGATGAGTCCTCACACTACATTCTCATGTGAATACCTGTCTTCCTCAGATTTTTTCAAAATCTATGTAGTAAAGAGAACTTTAATGGAAAATTACATTGAAAATCACCTGACTATTCTTATACAAGCTGTGTGGGTTATGTTCTCATGCATTTTTCATAACTGCAAAACAGCTTGTGAATGTCACACTTAACCATCACACTCCTAAGCTTAAGTTTTAAATATCTTTTTTTTTTTTTTTTTTTTTAAACTGTGGGATATTGAACTTCAATATAAAGCCATCCTCAAGGGAAAAATATTATGTTCACAGCACCCTTGTAAATTATTTAAAACCAAAACTAAAGATCTGTTTTGTTCTATGACTGAAAATAAATAAATTCATTACTAGAATAACTTGAAAGTGAAAGGTAGGCCAAGAGTCATAACAGATTAAATTGCAAAACTTGTAGATTTTTTTTAAACCATTCTACATTTTGTCTTTTTCACAATGGTAAAACCATTTTACAAAACTATACACAAATCTCACAGTAATGAGTGCCCTTAAGGTTTGATCCCATATGCAATTATAGGTCCAATGCAATCCCATTCTTTCCTTTCATTTTAAACTTTGCAAAAGGTGGATTGTTGTCTAGGACCACGTTCAAGGGATACAGAGATGTTCAAGAATCCAATCTGAGCATTAATCTGAACTCTCCCACTACCAGATTCCATCGTCTTGCCTGCATCTTTCCATCCCTACAGCCATAAATGAGCGATCTGAGCCGCAGCTACCACAGAGCTCTGTTAAATGGCTTGGTGCTGTTTGTAAAGATGTTTACTTGTTCTGCAGGCTATCAAAGCACAGTAGCTGGACCAGCTGCCACATTTTATCTGCCTTACCAGTTAAAGACTATCCCCCAGGTTAAGATTCCTGAAGCTTCCCTCTAGCCAGAAAAGAAAAGTCAGCTCTCTACACAGAGCTCTGAACGCGTCTTACCTTAATAAAAAAGTATTACCCAAGAAGGATGCACCTGCCCTTGTAACTGGTGGGATCCTAAAAATGGTTAAGGTTCCATACACCTGAACAGGAACACAGGTGAGAATACACACGAAGTGTTTAGGCAGACAGAAATGATGCTTCCTGCTTACACAAAATTCTAACTTTAGTTTCTGTTTGAAGTTAGATCTTTTACGCAATCAATTTACAATGAGTTAATAGGATCAGTTCATGATTTTGCTTGTATTTCTTTGGAGGAAAGTTACGTGCAACCGGACCAAAAATTAACAGAAGTTAGAAAAACAGAAGAGAGGCTGCTCTCCCCAAAAGAGTGCACTAGGGCATTGCATATTGTAACTTTTTTTTTTTTTTACATTTATGTTAGTTGGTAGAAAGAATAATTAGTATTTCACTGCATTTAGTTTTTCTACTGCTGAAAGGTAGTACATATAACTTAGCACATAATTTGAATTCATTGCCATGGATCTGAAGTCATTCAGAGAACAAACTGATGTGTACCAGCACGAACCTAAATCTTGACTAGACAGTTAGCTCACAAAAGCTGCAATATTCTATTTACACACTCTGCAAAAGTATTATTCCAGTATATAAAATATGTATAAAGAATACAATAGAACTTCACCTTGAAATACAGAACAATAAATATGGCTACACGCCCAAACAGCATGGATCTCAAGCAGGATTTTCAGAGAAATAGTCAAATCATCTTCCAGACCAAGTGATATTTTGGGAAGAGGGGCATAAGTTTGTCCTTTTGAGTTGTGGTTTGTTGTTTTTTTCCCCTTTCTTTTGTCCAGTTGGTTTCATAGCCTTACTCTTTCTTCTAACAGGGAGCAGAGAAAAACAAGTTTCTTCCCTTGGTAAGCAAAAGACTCAACAAAAGATTTTTTGAAAGATATATATATATATATATTTACATACGTACGTATGTATATATGCTTATTATTGTGATGCGCTGGATCAGAGCAAAGGCCTGTCCAGTCAAGTTGCCTGCCTCTAACAGTACTAACAGATGATCCACAGGAAGGCAAATACCTACTTTATTCTGTCCAAGGTGAAGATCATCCATTATCCTGGGTGAAAAAAGCATGTCTGTTCTGCTGTAGATTTCACTCCATAGTAACATTCAACTTCAAACAGTTTAAAAATTTGGGAAATCACATTCATAGATGTTTTCTTACGTTTAAAAGAGGGGCGGGGCAATACAATGCAATGTCACTGTTTTACATAATGAGAATGTAAATATCGGGGGAAAGACTTTAAATGTAAAAATTCAGTTTGTCTTATAAGAAGAAAAAATAATGTGCTAGCTTCTCAGTGAATGCTACTGCACTAATTAACAACAGAGTTTCTACAGGGTTGCAAAGAGGTGTGACAGTAACTGTAGACAATTTCTTCGTGTTCAAGAGCAAATGATTTATTTTCCAAGTGACAATCTGTGGGCAGGAACACTGAGTTCCAGCTTTCATAAACTTCTGTGTTTCATCCTTCCCATCACAAGGTACAGAGCATTCAGAAGGTACAGAAAACATAAAATGGATCACATGCCACCTGCTGAGTACTATTTGGTGATCTTCACCAAACACTGATGCTGATAACTGCCAGGGAGCTGATAAAGCTTCTGAAACTAAACAAAAAAGAGCATGGCACCCTGGGGCATTATAAATAAGGTCTTTCTTGAAAAACGTTATTTTTGAGACAAATTAGGGACTTTCATCTGAGTAGAAAGTGCGTGACAGATATACAGGTTGATACAGAGCCTGCAAGCCTCAGCCATGTACCTTTTGCAAGACATCAGTTCACCTGATGGGTACAGAGGACTTAAAATGATGAAATGGAAGAAACTAAAAAGAAACCTGTTTCTAATACAAAGCCTCTAGTAATCAAGCATAGAAAGTGAAAATTGAAGGTAGTATACGTCTGTCGGAGTATCTTTAAAAAAAGTTTATACAAAGCAGAGCCAAAACTGCAACACAACTACACGACTGTAGCCAGTACAACCCATAGGGCATAACATGCTCAAGCATATTTACAGAAACTGAAATGCAGTTCAGAATGGCATCATCTGCACGGCAGAAGAATTTCCAGGGAAGCAACTGATTGAATTATAAGGGAGAATGTGAAGTAGCTCTCTGACACGAAAGAAAAAGAAGTAATAATCAGACGAGGAAGTGGCAAGGGCATCTGCTACACAGCATTGGGACTAGAAAAAAAAAACTAAACCAAAAACCCTTAGTCGATTCAACTGTAACTCAAAACCAGAGAACGACAAATTCCTGCAACTAACCACACAGACGTATGCTCAATGAAATGTGCATCAGAACATCTTGTGCTTGAGGCGATGTAGTCAGGCTCGGGGGAAGGGAACGGCTTGATCACATCTCTGCCCTGGACGTTTGAATTTCGGGTCTGCCAGTCAGGACCAGGTGTGACCTGCAATCAGGGGAGCAGCAGCACTGCCTTTTGCTGTGAAGTTCTATTCTTCCTTATCATTGACATGAATACCCTCATTATTCCACAAATTATTACTTGCCAGGTGCTCTTCCGAGCACTCTTTGTGAGGAAGAGTTAAAAAATGACTAACAATGCCTAGAAGCAGAAGAAGGGAGTTCACTGAACAGAGCTATAAAAACCAGGGAGAATTAACGGGAAGTTAAGAAATCAGAATTGTATTTCAGGAAATGCCTATGCATCTACTTTCCAACATGAGGCATCCCCAGCAAGTCTGTGTGACTCAGCCCATGAGAAGATTGGTGAGAGCGTGTGTTTAGCTAGGGACCTAACCAGCAGCACAGTAGGAGGGGAAGCATTAACATCATTAACAGGAGAAAATACTGGGATTGCAGGACGCTGCCTGGGCACAACAGAGTACCAGCCCTCTGGAAAAGAGCAAGATGTCAATAACACACTTTCAAAATAAATCTGCTTCCAAATTCTGGAATCAAAGCAAAGAAAAACCTTCACTTTTATTAGGAAAGTATGTAAAGCATTAACAGAAACTAGTAACGATTTCTATATGGAACAAGACAAAAACAGCAAAGATGTAGAGCAAGCTAACACTGCAAAAAAACTTCAGGAACTTTCAGAGGAAAAAAAAAATCACTTAAATTGACAGTTGTGCTGCCAAATAATAATGAGGCATCACTCACAAGTAAACAAGGAGCAAACTGTAAATGTATGAGTTCCTCATCTTCCAAAAAGTTCTAATTTAAAAGGTGTTGGTAAGAAATAAATAGCTGGAGTCTGACCAATGCTGAATATACAGTGCTTGTAGTGCCTACACCACCCAACTACCCCCAAAAAAAGCTGAGAAAAAAAAAAAAAAGCTCCATCCTTCCGTAATGACTACAGTAGTTTTATGAAAAAAACTCCTTGTTATGGATTGATCTGAAACATGCAGGAGACATCTTTGGCAGCAGCTATATAACACCATACAATGATGGAAAAGCAAATTTCTTTTTGCTACAGATGGTTACGTTTTAAAATGTAACCTTTTCTCCAAAGGACAGTCCCCTAGAGGCATGACATCTTATCCATTAAATTCACATGGGTTAAACAAAGCTCATCTGCAGAAAATGAATCTCTGTCGCTTCTCCTTAGAAGTCTGACAGAATTCAGTCAAACTTCTCTACAGAGGACAGGTGGTGCCCAGAAGATAGAGCAAAACAAAACAATAACAAAAACAACAACAAAAAAATAAAGAAAAGAGAGAAAAAAGGGCAATCAACCTTTAAAATTATTTCATGCCAACTAAGATTTGAAGCATTGCACACATTCTGCTTAGATCTGTAGTCTTCACCTCAAAGGTCACATTATTATGGATTTTTTCTTGCCAAAGCATAACAGAAATAGTTTTTCAATAATTTTGAAGGTCTTTTGGGGGAAATCTGTCTGGGCATTATTCATGAAAGACATGACATTTTATTTATCTGGTTTCATTCAAAGTACTTGAGGATGAAACAACAATGATTATGTATCACCAACACCTTCTTAGCTGTTTTCTCTCTCTCACACAGACAGTTTCTGACAGGGAAATAAATGCTAGTTTTACTACTTGATTTTAAAAGAGAGTTTTAAAATGGAAACAAAATCTGTCAAATCTGATTTGTTTCTCGAGTTTCTCTGAAACATAAATCTAAAACTCAAAAAAAAAAAAACCAAAAAACCAATTCAAGCAGTTTCCTAAACTTCATGGGAAAGAATTCTTCCTCACAAATAAGCAATCTTCCACAAAATTTCCAACATAAACATTGTAGCAGCTGTAAAGCCATAGCAGGATCAGAAGAGGAAAATGCTTAGAAATCCCTTAAAATATATTAGCTGGTATCTGAGAGGAATCTCGAAACATATTATCTTTAAAGTTCATTTTCTTTTTATATATTATACTTTAAATGAAGCAGTACAACTATACATGGGAAACATTTTTAATGGCAGCCGCAAGCTTCTTGTTTTGTTTCTAAGCAATCATTTTCCTCTTAAGCAAGAAACCATTTATTCAGTGTTATTAAATCCACCATTTTGTCATGCAGACATCAGCTTTTGAACTTACAGAGCTAGGGCTGGAATGCCGTCTGACTTTAGGTGATTCTTTCCCTGCAGATGAAGTTTTGAAGTTAATGCAAGCATTATTCTCCGAATGAACCCTCTTCACTTGGTTGGTTGGTTTCTCAAATGGATCAAAACTACTTTGTGTCCTCTGGACCCTGACTTTCTTGTCCTCAGGAATTGTATCCAGAGGTTTGATCACTGAATCCATTCCCTGGCAGTTCCTTGTAGACATCTTTGTGACACATATCTGAAAGGAAAAAACAGCATTTATTGATTTTAACAGGCTTGAAGTCTTAACGATCCACATATCAGCCATCAAAAAAGGCACTGGAATACAAAGACTTTTACTTTCTATTCAAATATTAAAATCACACAAGCATTTTACATAGGGGACACACACTAACAGTCATAAAAATAAAAACTGTAGGCTTTTACTCTGTACTAAAAAGAAGAAAAAAAAAACGGAACAGGAAATACGTCAAATTCATTTGTGTGTTTTCTCATACAGTTTGATCCTAGCAACAATGCCATTTTGCGTTTTCCTCCAATCTAGCCACTGATATCTGCGAGCAGTATTGATTTCCATTTGTTTAAAATTGGATGAGCCTAAACTTAAATAAATGATGGTAGTTTGTGTGTGCACTTTGGTGCTGGCCTGCCAGAGAGCCAATACCAGTATATTACTTTATTTTTAAATAATGCTTATACAGTGTTATTATTATTATTATCACCATACGTCTCAGAAAATGAAATCAGTAAATCAATTCCCAGGCACTGAAATGTGAGACCACAGCTTAACAGCACACTAAAGCTCAGAAGTTCAATTCTCCCTTACGGTGAAGTCCGATGCCGCCAAGCCCTGAAGTCTGCAACTTGCTTCCCGAGCTACCCAGATAGGTTACTGCTCACGCAAAAGAACTCAGTGAGCAGCACAGCGAGCTCAGATACTCCAGTTACACAGTTTTATGTATATTATGTATTTTTCACACTGCGATTTATAAGAAGTTTCTTAAAATCACACAAGTTTTGGGGTGTAGTTGGGGGTGTTTGAGGTTTCAGCTTCTGCATACTGCACTAGAGATTCCACTTTTATGTAAGGAAGAACAGAAACGCTTTTAGCTCTCAGGCTATAGGGAAAAGCTATGAGAGGTGTTGCAGACAGACCCTAGATGCTCCTTGAAACTTAAGGCAAATCAAAAGAATCTCCAATGTGTTTTTTCCAAGATATCTGCAAGTCTTTAAGGGTAGAAAGTGATAATTTGCTATCAACTCTACTGTTCTCATACATACACTTAAACAAGCATAATGTTCCATTTAAGCACCCACAATCTGAGCATTGTGGAAAAGCTGCTGCCATAAACTGGGCAACATGAAGAAAAAAAATAAATTAAGATATAAACAGGACTCTTCCTCCATAACCCAAATGTCTCCAACACAGACTTCTCCAAAAAATTATTCTTTGCCTCTTCCACTGAGGAATTCTGTGCCTTGAAATCCGCCTTATTCCAATTGTTTACAGAAGTACCATGTGGCTATACCTTGAGTTTTTAACATTTCGTGGGTTTGATGATCAGCTGTAGCAGCAGATCAAAGATTTTTTTTCATACGTTAAAAATTTAAAGCACTTCTCACACGGTGCCATCTGGCCAAACTACCATGCACCAGTTCAGCTCCAATTAAGGCCATTACTAGCATTACAAGCCAGCTTTACAAGGGTTCATGTTTCTTCTCATTAACGTGGTTTCTCCAGGACTAAAACACAACCAACTTTTAACAGAGAAGAGGAACAGCCCCCCTTCTTTTCAAATGGTAGTACTCTCTAAGGCCAAAATTAAAGCAATTATGTAATTTTGGTCTATTACTTCAGAGAGAAAAGATAAAGAGCTGCTGCACAAAGAATTTTTAATTAGCCTTCTTGTAAAATTAATTGGCTTTTTTTTTTTTCTAAAAAACCTACTATGCACAGCCATGCACCCACACACTTCCCACTGTCCTCTCCAGATTCGTGTTCTTGTGATGGTTGCTACCAACAAGATGTTTTGACATAACATAAACTGAAATTCCAGTTAAAATAGCAACACTTTCATTTTGCTTAATCAACGTAGATGCAAATAAATTAGTAAGTATCTCTTAGCCTCTGAAATCCTATGATCTAGAAAACAGGGACAGGGGATAGGGAGAAAAGGTGAAAAGCTGTACTTGTCTTCCTTCCAAATTACAAAATGCCACCTGTGACTGGTTAAAGTGTTTGGAATCCACAGCTACAAGCATGCTATGGTTAACAATGCCACGACTGCTGTGTCTCATTTCTTTGTCCACTGGAAAGTCTCCATGTCGTACACTAATGTGGGCTAAGTAGGCCTTGCATTAAAAGAAAAAATGAAAAAAAAAAATAAATAAAAGCTACACATCTGTTACTATTGATCCTCTCTACACTGGAAGCAGTTAATAGTTTGGAATTAGATATTGCAGGGAAACACTTTCACCTTCAGGTCACTTGATTGAGTCAGGAGTGGGATAAAATTCCCCGCCATCATCTTCTAACAGCCACCCTCAAACTTGCAAATGGCTGGAAGCAAGATGTGCAGCAGCCAACCCCCCGGGCAGAAGTCAGGCACCCCAGAGGGTGCACGGTATAGCAGCATCACCAGTGAAGAAGACAGAAGATGGTAGAGAAGTGCAAAACCAGAGACTGCTCCCTGCTCTGTCACTGGGGCACTTCTCATGCCAGCGCTGCTTCATTCATCACTTCTCTCTCAAGGACCGCAATAGTCTGCTGGCATTAATTAAACATCTCACCAAGTGACCGCTGAGCACTGAGAAACTAACGGGGCCAAGCTTCTGCTGTTCTTTAAGGATATACATTTCCAACCCATCTACCTTGCCTGAGAGTTTTTCTTAGAAGAAATAGTATCTAGGTGGTTGTTTTACATCGTCACAAACTAAGTCAAACTTAACCTTAAAATTCCGCTCTATAAAATCTGAGAGAGTCTAAAACACCAGTACTGAGCATGGGCGATAGCTTCAGCATTACACACCGTAAGGTTGCAGCAAACACGTTAGTGACTTCAGTTTTCCCTCCATCGGCAAGAACTAAACTACCACGATAACCCTGCTTTTGCCATCAGGTAAAGGGCATGCAGACGTGCCATCCTGCGCTCCAGCTAATTGTCAAACTTATTTCACAGTGACTTATTTTACAGTGACTTAACAGTGCAAATGTTTTGGAAACCTTCCTGTGCACAGAAATGGTTTTAGATTTCACTGAGGTGACCAGATCACTTTGAAGAACAGCACAGGTTGAATTTTTCTACTACACCGATTTTGCCTTTTAACTATCATTTTTGCTTATACCAGCACTGCAAAAGTGGTTTTTATAAATCTCAGCTACTCGAAGGTAGATAAAAATTCTTCTCAGAAGCTCTTACAAAAGTAAATCTGTCCCATCTGGTAGCTCCTTGCTGGTAGTCACACGCCTAATGTCTCATTTCCAGCTTGCTTTTTGCATGAAAGATAAAGGACTATGTTTCAATTAAAACACAGTATTTGTCACAAAAGCCTCTTTCAGAAGCTCCTGTGTACTCTTCAGGGTCAATCAGAATTTTTCTATAACTTCATTTTGCCATCTGTAAGGCAGAGCATGTCTTTATACCTCATTTCATGTGTTATCTGCTTAAGCCACAGGCTCTTCAGAATGGGGACTACCCGTTCAGTAAACCTACGTGCAGAACTCCCCCCATTGCATTCCAATAAAGATGACAAAATCATCCACTGCTGCCTCAAGACCGGATGATTTTGTTGAATATCTGCTTAGCTACAGTTACTGGAATGAAAAACAAAGTTAAACAAGTGTAACAGCTCATGACATATAGGAAGTCAATCCGTATGATTCATTACCCCCTTCTTGCCCTTACTCTATAAATCTATGTAACGCTGTACTTAACACAGTGCAGCACACACACTCAACTGGGATGTTGTAAATGTCACAATAATCTAAAAGCAGTGTTACAAGATGTGATCAATGGGACCTTAACTATTACAAATATTTACCCCAAATGCACCCACAGAGAATACAGGTGGTATCTTGGTTTGTCATACACGAGATGATAATTATGCTTTATAAAATGTCATCAAGAGAAAGAGGAGAGTATAAATATGATATCCATTTAATGAAAATGTAGCAAACATCGTGAGCTATTAAGCATTTTAATTACTGTGTTTTTGTTTGTGTGTTTTTTTAAACTTAAAACATTGTACAAATAAACATTCAGGTATGTCAACACTGAGCAACTTTTTCTGCCCTTCTGGAGCTTCTACCATGATTTGATACTTTTCCCACCACAAATAATATACAAAGCGTAACTTTCAGATGTATAGACTACTTCAGAAACTCCTTGGCGTTTAGAACAGGTGTAGCGTAGTCACAGCTGTCTCTTTCAGAAGAGGTATTTCTGGCAGAAGATTCCCTAACTTTGGGGAACAGGGAAATCTGTTCTCAGTTTATGCCTTCTCTCTTCATAGAAAACAGGATAAAGAAAAAGCCAATTGACTTAATACATTTAATAACTATAGATTATTGCAAATGCAACAGGCAATAGAGCAAAACATTCTGCCTTGCCAGGGCTGTTTGAGCAGGTGTGATTTTCCTTCCTAACCTTGCACCAAATTGCAAAGGCTTGGGAAAGTCACTGGCTGATTCACTGCCTCTCGCTTTGGGAACCTTCGGCTGCCCAGGCACGAAACAGAAGGGAAGCTGTGCCTACTTCCCACCACTGGAGCTCCAGCTTGGCAAGAATCCCATCAAGGTTTCTTTGAGGAAGCATGCTGAAACAGAAGAAAGCAAAAACAGCTACAGAGGGGCAAGGACAAGGGACAGACAATTTCAATGGAAGTGACACTTGCCTATGAGGAAAAAAGGTAAAAAAAAAAAAAAAAAAAAAAAAAGGAATGGTTTGTATGGTATTCACACAAACAATCTCTACATGTAGGACATCAAGTCTCTGCTTCATTTCCAAGACCAAAGTCCTAGACAACCTACTAGACTCCAGCTCTGAACCTCCCTTTGGAAGGAGTCTTGCTCTTCTCCGTAGAGAACAGAGCAGTTATACAGAAACTGTTTTTATTGTTATTGTTATTTTGAAGTTACTGTATGGGAAAAGCATTTCCAAAGCAGCACTTAGAAATTGTCCAGGGACTCAGTGTCTTCATGGGAAATCTGAAAATAGCCATGTATGTTTGTTCCTACCAAGTGAGGTAGTAGTATTAATAGCTGAGAGTCCCTGACCCCAGTCTTGGAAAAAAAGATGCCTGTCAGCCTAGGTGTTGTCAGACAGAAGCACCACTCCATGAACATCCTGCCCATTACATCTTACATAAGGCTCATTAATGTTAAATACAGTTTTACTTCCCTTCGTTTTTTCTCTCCCTGCTGCCAAACACTATGCCAATACCCCACGTAGTAACCAGAACCATCACTGATGTCTCATTCACTCTGCACACCCTGATAGCTGATCTATACCCACTAGTTAAATTTGTCCCCAATTATTCAGTCAGTCTTAACTAAAAATCTAAGACAAAATGAGAGATGATGAGACAGAAGTCTTTTTGCCACTTAAAACCTACAGGACAAAGACCCACCTTGTAGTTGCCTGAAGTGCTCTTCTCTACTTTTGAAAAATAAATAAATAAACAAATAAAGGACTATTTAAGTCGCAAATCAAAACAGTCATAGCAATTCTAATATTACTTGAGCTATTATAGGTTCTGGCAACGTAAACCAAAATAAAAAGCAGCCCCACAAAAGGTAGTGCACTCTGGTACTAGAGGTTATTTTAATGCTTCTCTGTGTGTGTTTTTATTTATTTAAAGTAAGAAAAAACATTACCACACACCCAGAACATTAAAACATCATACACTTTACAATTCCTAATTTTATAACCACAAAAAAAGCATAAAACAGATCATACTTTGCAACTTTCTTAGCTGCTTATCAGAATCAGGAGATGGTGTACAACAGACAACAAAACAGCTCGGACAGCCTTTTCTTCCCCTCTCATCCTACTCAGTCTCACAGTCAGTTTGAGATCCCAAGGCTGCTGTAGGATAAACACACTTAATCATCATTACATCAGTAAGGATCACTGGGCTGCAGTTTCCTACATCTCCCACCTCAACATCACGGTATTTATCATATCTCAAGACATAATGTCTGCAAGCAGCCCATTTTTTTTCCCATAAAAATTACTGCTGAAGAGACAGAAATCAGTAGTGTATTTTTGCTCCATCCAAGACTCCATAATATGCCCCATTAAATAAAGGCAGTGTAACCACTCATGGAACCATTTCTAAAGGTATCTTTTGATTCACCTTACATCATTTCACGCAATATTCCTTAATCTTCATTTAGGTTAAATGTTAAAATAAATAAATAAAACTATCAAATTTAGTTGCCCTGATACAATTTCAATGTAAGCTTTTTTCAGTTCATCACTGTTGACAAGATTCAGAGCAAACAGTATTTTGCTCCCAAGCAAACAGTATTTTTAGAATTCAAGGTTTCTGGATTAATTCAGTTACTGTTTCAAGTTATATAGCATTTAAAGAGTGAGAGTAATCAGTTAAAACATGTAAGTAATTTATAGTGCTTATGGTTCATGAATTTTAAAACATTCATGAATGTCCCCTGAATTAATTACCTGTTAGGGTGCTTAGTAAAAGACTGGCTGTCCCATATCACTGGAATTTATTCATACAAATAAAGACATCCTCAGTAACAAAGAACAATCTTTTCTTTAGCTTTGGCATGACAGACCAAACATCCTACCACACAAAAGGAAAAAAATATATATGCTTGTAAAGTGTAAAGACATACTATTCTAAACCTCATGGAGTCTTTTAGAAAGATGCATTATACCTGACTTTGGATTCCTACATGTAGCACCCTACACATTTTCACTTTGGTCATCCAGTACCTACACACTTACATAAAATGTCAAAAAAATGCCATCCATGTTTTAGTGCTACTCTTCTCTATTAGACATTGTCATTGTGAGCATCCTGGGAAGAAGTGGTCAACTGGGTAAATACCAGAGCAAACACCCAAAATTCTTGCTAAAAAATCCAAACAGAAAATCTGAATTCCCCTATTTGCACTGTTTTCAATAGAAGTAATACGAAAGGACCCTATATAGAGAAATCCAAGATCCAGCACCCATGATGTGAAAAAATAATACTGAATGACTTGAGGCAAGGAAGTCACTTAACCTCTCTGCAGTTCCATTTCTCTGTTTGTAATAACGATCTTGCCCCTGTCACAAGGAGAAACCAGGAGCACTAATTAATTTTGCAAAGCACTTGGGCTTTTTAAGTGAAATGTTATGAAGATATCGATTATAATTTGTAGAGCCAAAGCCCTCTGGAAGGTGGCACAACAAGCTCTTTATTGCTGAGAATAAGACTTAGCACTTGCATTTAGCTGACAGATGTATAAAGAAAAGAATCATAAATAGTTAAGTGACTACTAACCCAACAGCTGAATTGCTGAGAGCATACGGCCAGCATTAATTTTCACTGAAAAATCCTATCTGGGTATGAGTTTTCATTATCTTCTATAAGCATGTTGTTTTCTGTCGTGCCTTGGTACCATGGCAATTGAGAACTACACAAGTCATTTGCCGATTCTGGCAGCACTGGAATTTGACATTTGCTACTTACAAAACATCATTTGGGAATGTTCTGGAGTATTATAAGCAGCTTTGTTCAAAATAAAAAAGGGAACTGACAATCTTGAGGATCATTCTCTTTGGAGAACAAAACATCGGGAGGGACCTGTCATGTCACAACCGCGGGCCTGCCCTCAGCTGCTCCCCTGAGGGGAGGCCGCTCCCTCCATCTGCCCTGAGAGGGCCGGCAGCTGCCCCAGCAAGGAGCTGCAGCACCCACAAGTCGAAAACCAGACAAGAACAGATCGAGAAGAGAGTTTAACTGGTGGGAAGGCACGGGCTGTGCTAAGGAAAAAGATCAAGGAAGAACAAGTGATGAGATAAGGGAACAAAAATCACGAAAGGGGAAGTAGAGCATGTAATGCTAAAAGACATCACCTGTGACACACTGGAACAACCAGCATAGTCAGGCCCACATTTAAGAGATGCCCTTCCACATTCACCTTTCCCTGTAATTAGATGCACCAGGTTTTTGGTTCGAACATCTGATGGGCACAGCTACAAAAGCAGTGAGAGAAGTTGGGTAAGACAGAAAAAAAAAGGGGAAAAAACAAAGGACAAGAAACAGAGTAACAGTCTGACAAGGAAGGAAGATGTGAGGAAAAAAATTATGATAAAATAAGACATTTATTTTCCTGTCCTGATGGCCTGCAATTTTTGTGTGGTAACTTCTGGGTGTAACAGGCTCTACAATGAATGTCCCAGAACTACAGCTCGCAGGTATTATTTGTTTAACTTTATGTGGATACAGATAGCGCCAGCTATGTTAGCTGTGAACTAGCAACTACTGAAAACAGAGCTTGGAGACTGAAAGTGGTATCCAGTGACATCATGGGATCCTTGCTGTACCTCGCACAAACTTGCTCATAAATCTGTGAGACAGCCCATCTCGGAGGCTTACTCCAAAAATGGCCTTTTTCTTTCTGAAGTCAAAGCTGATGTTAAACCAACTGTCTTTGTCATATGGAAGAACACAAATATAAAAAGGTCACTAGAGTGCCAGATGGAAGCATTTTTGAACTGGAAGCTCTGGCATTAATTCTCCCTGTTTGTCTGAAAGGCTGAACTCAATGAGCAGATTAAATGTCTGCGCTGCATTGCCAAGTGCGAAACAAGTCACTCTCATATAAAGGCCAACTGATCAGACCTGAAATAGGAATCCCAAAATCATACAAATCTGAAAAGAAGCTTTAACACCTGATTCAAGGAAAAATAAATTATTCCACTCTAAGTTATTATGGTCAGTGCTTAAACAACTCCCCAGCCAAACCTGCACTATAACACTTATTTAATCTGCTAAATTAATACCTAAAAATTAGCCTGATTACCAAATGAAGCATAATCCTATGAGTGAAGAATTATTGCACATGATTGTGCAATAATTGGACAAGGCAAGGTGGAGCAGAGCGTTTCTAAAATTATTATTTTTTGTTCTGTTCATAGCAAAGGTTAGCTTCAGAAAAAGTGGGTTTTCAGTCCATTAAATTTGATGTTCCTCTCCTCACAGGGAAAAAGGGTTGATTTTGAATAGAGCCCAGACTTGACCTTAGGTGTATAAAAGCCTCCGTTATGTCCTCACAACAAAATCCTGTTCTGCAACAACAGTAGCGAGGAGTCACCTAAGGACAGGGTCTCAGCTGAAGGTCACCCAGAAGCCCTGACAGCCGGTAACGTACATGAAAAGAGACAAACTCAATGGAGCTGATCTAATGGGGAGCGTTGCTCTCTCTCTGTACTTATGCCCTAAAAATACAACTGTGTTAGCATTGAGGACTCTGCTAAATAAATTCTTCCTTTCACTTGCCCGATGCTCAGGTTTGCTACAAATTAAGTATCACATCATCGAATTAGCACAGGGCTGCTGCTTCCATTAACCCAGTTCAAGACTTACTGTACCCAGAAGCAGAAGGGTTGCTCCTCCAGCAAGCCAAGCAGGAGGGCAGTGGAGCAGACCGGAGCAGGAGGTATCAGCGCAGCAGATGGCTTCCAGCAAGTGCCACAAGCCAACAGCTCCTCGTAACCGGCAGAACAGGGGAGAAAGTGTCTCCCATGAAATCGTGACAGGTGGTTTCTATATTCTTTTACTTAGTTACCCATTTGTAGCTGTTGTCTTTCCTCCTCTGTAACCATATGAACAGCATTTAAAAATAAAGATTAAAAAAAATATATTTTCAATCCCTTTCCCGTATCAACCTCCTGCTCCAACAGATGGCTCCATGTGCCAATGCAAGTTCATGCAGTTTTCTTTTCTTAAGCACATTATTAGTAGCTTTGTATGAACATTATATTAAGTCTGAGTTTACAGGTTTATATTTTTATTTTGTCCTCCAACACTCCCCCCAGTCATGAAGTAATCAAGGGTGTATCCATAAATGCAGAAAGTCTTCCCACTGCCATACTGAAATGTGAGAAATCTTGAGAGACTTGACAGCAAAATGCCTATTCTTGCTAAATCTAAGGCTATGTCAATAGGGTTTTTAGGAAAACAAATGGTGAACAACTCCATGACTTGAAAGCAGGTTTTGCTTAGCTCTTTTAGGCTCCTTTGCCTATGCTTGCAAGCCACTTGATTCATTTACAGGCATCACCAAGTACTTCCACTGGAAAATAAAAACAATATTTATTCTCTTACAAGCAGGGACTGCAACAGAAATACTGCCAGTGGTCAAATCTGGTCATGCAACTGATAGTGTAAGACTACAGGCCAACTGCTATATTAAAAATTCAACTAAACTCTTTTATCTGGTGAGCCTGAAGTCAGATGAAAGCAATGAGATATGATGAGATAAATATATATATATATATAATTACAATGAACCAGAGAATTCACTTCAGGCTGAAAAATCAGTCAAAGATTGTCTCAAGAACCCAGGACCAACTTTCATATATAGGCTAAAGAGCACTTTTCTTACAAAAAGAAAAGAGGAAGGGGACAGGTTATACAACCATCTTTGCAAAATATATGCAGTTCACATGGAAAGTTTTTTACAACCATTTGCCTTCATGCACTAAAGCAGCATGCTCTACAGTCCATTACAAATCAATATACCATCTCACATACCATCAAACCATTTAAAAATGCCTTGCAAAAAATAACTCAAGATTAGAAGAGTAAGTTAGTTTGGTTCCTTTTTCTTTCAATCAGATTAATTCTCATGTTAATATACACGTGTGTGTGTGTTTGTGTGTATTTAGTTACTTTATTCGCTTTCTTCTTCTCTTCATTTTTTCTTCTTGCCTTTCCTTCCTTATCTTCTAAAGTTCCTTTTTACTATCTTTACCAAAAGCTAGAGGAAAAACTAGGTAACAAGAATTCTTTATTTTACACTTCTAATGCATTTCAAAGTTTCATTCTGGTACCAAGAAAGAAATTTCTCCTGCTCTTAGATGCTTCATCCCTGAGGTCAACAACCTTACAGCTTAAGAAATGCAGCTTCCAAGGCAGAACAATGTCACTAGGAAAGAAAAGCTCTCCCAGTGATGCTAGATCTGGTGCCTTACATATTATCTTCTGAGCCACTGAATTTGACAAGGTATCCTCTGCCACATCAGTATAAATAGATATAGAGAAAAAAAGCTAAAACTTATTATTCTATTGTCCAAGTACCATCAGAGATTTGAATACCCTGTATTCCAATTCAGTCTCCCAAAAATCTTTGAAACAGCCATCCATGATCTTTCTGCCAATGTTTTCTTCTGTGAAAGTTTGAGAGTTCAGATGAGGATGACAAGTCCAGCTTCACAAACAAATGAAGAGAGTCCTCATCTGTGTTTGGATTTCTCACACACCTGACTTTTTTTTGTTTGTTTGTTTTTGTTACATTTTTTTCCCCCCAGATAGAAATCCTGGTTACAGAACTCTAACAAACTTGAATGAAAAGTCTTAAAGGAATTTTCCAGCAGCCATTGCAGATTTGTCAGACTTGCAGTAGCACAATAGCTTACAAAGCAAAAAGGTGTAAGCAAGCATAATGAAACTTGCCTCTCAGTACATAATGTGTAATGTTGGATAAAATGGCAGAAGCCTTGTAAATATCCTACGTCCCATAATTCAGAATTTTGTCAGGGGCTGTAATGAAAATTGTAGCATCCAAAATTATTCAGAATATGAAGAACACTCCAATACATCTTTTCTTGCAGAGATGTATAAAGCTTAAATGGAAAGGTTTTGAAATGATAGTGAGAAGAGCTCATTATAAGGACAACTGTAATTTTGCAAGAATTCTCTGAACAGCTCAGAGATAATGCTCAATTTTCAAAAAACTAGGTAATTCAACAGAAAAGTGAAAATCACTGCTGCTTCTTTGATGAGTTCAAGAGAGAATGTGTGTTGCAGTAGACTTATGGCTGTGCTCAAATCAATTCTAGAGAAAAAGCTGTAACAGTACAAAACAATTGAGCCTGCTACAGTCAGTGGCAATTTGTGCCTCCAAAGCTGTGAGTTCATCTCAAATAACTTGCAACAAACAACAAAATCCAAGCAGCAAATTGTTTAAAAATCACATCTAGCATTCGACTCGGAACACCAGTAAGAAGTCCTCCATCCATACAGTACACTAAATTTCTCATGAAAATACATCAACAAAACTGACTGCAGATATTATGCATGACTTTTCCTGCATGGCTGCCTGTCTATCATCAGGAAAATCACATTTTGTAATTATATCCTCTTCAGTATCTGGACCACTTTGACAAATACAGGTAATTCCATGCCAACTCGAAAGCTATGGGGTGGTGGCTCCACCACTTCCCATGGCAGTGGCAAAACCAACCACCCCCATCACCAAGCTCTAGGATTTTCCAAGACAACTCTTTTTTATGACATTAAAACAACATACCTGTAACTGATATTTAATCAATGGAAAATATTTGTTTTTACATAAAAACACTATTTATGCAAAGCCCAGGCAAAACATTTTACTTGTAGTCTCTACAGTTTTAAATATTTTTTCTTTGCACTTCTACAAAGATTTAGTAGACTTAAAGAGGACATATTCAAACATACTAAACCTGTAGACTGGAAGGCATCAGCAATGAATAAATGAAGCTGAGCTTTCACAATACACAAACAGGCATTATGCTTTTTCCTGGAGTCTTTATTTCCCCACTGCTCACTTTGCACTTTTGGTATTTTCCTCTTCAGGTAAGTCATATACAACATAATATTAAATTACAAGCATCCTACACAGCAAAACTGAAATACAACTTACATGAATCTGATACAAGTTCCAGAACAGAATGATATAAACTGGGTCAAAATCTTGCTGATATGATGTTTGTTACTAACTTAGCTTACTTTACATTTATGTAAAAGTCTAGCTGAAATTTGTCATAAATTTATTTTCAATCAGAAGCTGCAATGGATCTCCTAGTCACTATGACAAGACAGTAAGTTCTATTGCAGCAGTGACTTATAAAAATTCCAATAATAAATTCTCAACATTTTTGCAAAACAAATCAAAAAACCTCACCTAACAATTTTCACACCATTTCTGACTAGTGCACTGTCATGGAATAAGACAATTAACTGATAAAACTGCCTCCTGCTGCATCCTAAGCGGGCCAGTCCAGAACTGATATAGGAACTTCAGAGACAGCTCAATTGCCTAAAAATATGATAAACAAAAGAGCATGATCACGATACGTTAATTCACCAACAACAGAAGAAAAAGTCCAGAAGTTACTTTTACAAAGGCAAAATGCTCTGCTTATGCTATTGATTCAAAAATCTGATAACACAATATCACCCTCTGAATGCAACACTCAACACTAGCTATATTGCTATCTGACTACTTGCTCTTGATAAATTGCTAAATCCTGAATTCTACATAGGCTTATAATAGGACATGGAGTGGAAGTATCAGTGAAAAACAAGCCACACTTAGAACAATCATTACTTTTGAAAACAGATAATAAACTTATCTCAAAAGCAATAAGTAGTCACAGAAAGGTATTTACTGAACTACACCAAAACACAGAAGTCAACGTACATGGAAAAAGCACTTCATTACAGATGGAGCTGCTGCTAGGAGTAGTTTTCCTGACTCTAATGTTAATAAAAAATAATAATAACCAAAAAAAGCCCATAAGAATATTCATTAACTAACCAACTTTCCATTCGTGCACCTTCCTGCCAAGGTATCAAATGAAAAACCTATGGGAGAGGCTGAAAGCCAGTCTGGACCTACCTAAGGAAACTCAAGCATTAAAAACGTTATATTTAATCTGTGATTCCTGATTCAAGAACAGCTGTATTTATATAATTGTATTTAAATAGTATAGGAGTATATAAATAAAATATAAAATTTTATTTAGTTCTGAAATAGACTTTGGGGTACTGTTATCACACAGCCTCTCCATTGTTTCAACTTACATTTGCTAGGACACTTTCCTTCATTTCAACATGCTTAGAAAGGTATAATTATCAAGGTACCACTACCTGAAATATTTAGGAAATTTTAACACTATTATTATCAAACCAAATTTACAAACCGTGCATTAGCACGGCCTGACAGGTAAATATTTTTGCATTGCCGGGACTTCAGTGGGAAATAACCACAACAAAGCTATCTGGATCTGCGAAACAGGATCACTTTGCAGCTCCTGTGTGCTTTAAGGAGCACCCTAGCTCTCACATTTATAAAGAAGTCACTGAATTTTATTGTCCAAGACCCTCACCTGACCCAGGCTGAGCATTGTCACAAGCTCTCTTCCCAGCAAATTCTTGCTCACCACGCAGGTCAAGCCAGGACAGCACTCCGAAAACTGCATAAGGCAAACCGCTCAGTGGTAGCTGGCACAGTTCTAGGACTCTTCTCAAAGAACAAAATGATCCTTTACCTACGACAGCTGGATTCCACTGGAGCTTCGTGACTCATGGTCACAGTGCCAACCACGAGTTGTGATTGACTATGGATATCTGTACTGCAGTGTAATCACAAACTCTTTTAATAGTACTATCAATTTTCTTGTTTTTGGGTCTCAGGGAAACAGGAACGGCCTGCCAGAGAGAGTGTGCCTGTCCATGTGGGAAGTAGTGCATAGGACTACTTTTTAAATAGCTCCTCCAAGCTTACTCGTTTAGGGAAAAAATATTAAAAACTGTGGGTTTTTTTGTTTAAGATTTACACAACAAAATGGATAAAAAAGAGATGAGGCAACCAGTCTTGCTGTAGGAAGGACTTCCAAAGACTGCTTAACCTCCTTTGCAAAGACAATAGCCTCGATGATCATTAGTTTGCTCGTTTACAACTTTTTGAAATTCTTCCTATCAGGAATCAGAGACACGGAGGAGAATATGACAAATATTCATTCCTCAGGTAAAGGTAACTTCTAATCTCCTGCTGTGACAAACATCAGCCTTGCTACAAAACTGATCCACATAGTGAAGGTCATAATCTTTATGGAGTGTTCACCTCTACTTGCTGATTAAACTATGTATTTCTTAATTTTCCCATCTGCATTCTTAACTTCTGGTCACATTTTCCATATTATATGTTATTTTTCCCCTAATTTACTTGACATTTGTGTTTAATGAATCTTAGCATCAAAAAATTTCCAAAGCATTACTGATTTCTTAAGCTCAGAAAGCTAAAATAGGAGAATCCCAGAGACAGTAGTAACACAATGAATAGAGCTGGTGGTTTTAGCATTTGGGAAGAAAAAACTGTTTGAGAAAGAAAGTTTGGGGGAACGCAACAGTGGATGAAAATACATCACTAAGAAATACACTAATTTAAAATTTGCTTTAAAAAATCTTACGTTTATAAGAGCTTCTGGAGTTTCACTCATTATACAAAGTAAAAGCAAACTCAAGTAGCTGGATTACTTCTATGTATCAAACAATGACAAATGCACTAAAGGTTTGCAAAAGGTCTGATGGTATAAGCAAAGGAAAACTTCCATAAAAAGCACTTGCAGCTATTGTAATAGAAGTATTTAAGGTTATTCTCAAACAAAAGAAGCACCTCTACTTTTTGAGACAAAACTATGCAAATTAAGTTTGTATACAGTGTGAAACAGCCCACTTCACATCACTTACACTGCAGTACATATAGTGTCACACATGAGAGAAGAATTGGTTTTACTAAGGAGCTCCAGTAAAATAATAACTTCAGAAAATAATTGATAGGACTGAATCTTTCCCCTTTAATAGTATTCAGTGTCAAAAAAAAAAAAAAAAGAAAAAAAAAACACCTTAATTGGCAAGTACAGAAAAAAACAAGCAGGAACTGCTGTCAAACTAGTTATTTGATCCCATGTTGATATACAACTGATTTCTTCTTGGATTATAATTCACATGCTGCATAAAGCATAAACATGCTCCCCTAGAAATAAAACTCCTCAGCTTTTACCCTTAATCATTAACAGCAAAAAACATATTTCATCACTCTACCATTACTACCACAGTTGGTTTGCTTTATGTGCTAGAACATATGGTGAAATATATTTTTTTGTTGTTCAATTCCACTGGATTTCTATTGAGATTAATCTACGGCTTCACTAACAACTGAAACACAGTAGCTGTCAGTTAAGTCATCAAAAATATTTCAAATTATTCCATACAATGATCACGTTTTGATCTTTCTATCTTGTACCAATCATAACTGCTTTTTCCCTCCTCTCTTTTCCTAAACATGCTGCTTCCCTAAGCTCTCATGCAGGTTCAAATATTACACTAAGATCCAAAATGCTACCAACACACTCCTACATAAGCGTTCAAGAATGACTACTTAAAACCACTACCTCGCTTTTTGTTTTATTAAATAAAGACAGCATGTGATAGAAATAAAATAATTACAGAGGTTCGTAAGGCAAAAGGATACTCTGACAAACATGATATAGTCTGCATTTATAAGGGATCGTTTTAATTTTATCTTCCTATATCAAGCAAATCTGTTTCTGATAAAGGCATCTATTCAAATCTAGCAAGATGTACAGACTTGTTAGCAGAGATGAGAAAGTGGCTGATCACGTCCTTCACTCACTCGTCCCAGAGGGCATTCAGCCAAGCATATATTGGAAAAAATTGCTCATACTATCCTCTTAATACAATAATAAATAAGGCTGCCGAGAGAGAAATACAAAGCCATAGCAAGAAAAGCATTGCTTTTAAGCCTTCTCCTACCTTTTCCCTGATATTTACAAACCGCAGGCAACACTGCCGGGGAGTCTCACCAGGGTGGTTGCTGAGAGGTCTCATGTGGCATCCCCAGCTTCCCACCGCCTTCCTCTGCCTGGATTTTAAGCATTCCAAAGAAAACCCACCCTGACATGCACAGAATGAATCCTGCTCAAGTTGGAAGCATGTGATAACTAGGCTGCAGGTTTAAACGGGAAACCCCAGCACTCGATTAATCCTAGACATTTAAGCAAGCCCCATCTTACCGTTTTACTGTTGCCTCGATCAGGTTAGATTCACCGGCAACTCTTTGACATGTCTCTGGCAATGTTAGTGTTTGCAGTCAGGCCGGGCTCATTCAGCAACTGAATGAATTCACAACATCTTTCTGCACTAGCAAGCTGAAACGGTACGGCTGTACTACAGCTAAGAAAGGGGGAAATCTAAAGCAGAAAACAAAGAAATCCCTAAAGACATCATAATCCCAGTGGAATAAAATATAAAAGGTACAGATGAGCACCAAGGGTACTATATTCCTCTGTCTAAATTTCAGCAGCAATACCATGCTCTTTCTAAAACCACTTTTTTTTTTTTTTTAAATATATGATGGACTTGCCTGTGGAGTTCCCAGAAAGGCAGACTATCCAAGCTCTGCAGCAGCATTGCAGCCAAAGTAACCATGCATATGCTATCTAGGCAATTTACAGCAGTCTTTTTGAAAAGATATTGATTTACAATGTAGTATTGCCTCAACGGAATGCAGAACTGCAGCCAAAATAGCTAATGGTGATTTCAGAGGAATTAAGGAAAAAAACTCAACATTCAATCAAAAGGATGCAACTAATCATTCCCAATTCGATTATGTCCCAGTCCTGAAGGAAGCCAGCAAGTTCTTGAGTGACAAATGACATTAAAATAATAATCTAAGGGCATCTGGAAATAAGCACTATGAATGCCATTGTCCACTTTTACGGAAAAAAAAAATACAAAAAAGCATTTAAAATTTATTGAGCCAAAACATGAACTAGGAAGTTAATTCTAGCATTGTAATGAGGAAACATAATGTTTATGAACATACAATATATACAGAGCTGTGAGTAAGCAACGACACCTACTCTGTACTGGGAAGCCACTGCCGAGCCCAATCAAGCTTGGGCGTGGTACAAGGGAAAAGAGGGCAGCAGAAGCATACCCACAAAGAGGGCTTCTCCAAAGGGGAGGCAGCACTTCTTCTCTATCTCCTACTCCTACAGCAACCCCTGCTGGCCTGTGCTTCAGATGGCTCCTGCCTCCCCAGAAACCTCCTGGGACTGGGGGGGCACTGGAGAGACTACACTAGGAAAGGGGACTAATATATTCATGTGAAACCTTAAGATGGGGAAAAACACATCCTGATCACATAGAAATATCTTCTGTGTCACACACCCCCCAAAAAAAAAAAAAAAAAAAGACAAAGTAGAGCACAGAATGGCAGCATTTTTACATTACAAAGAGGTGCAATTAATCCAGTAGGGAAAACACAACCCTGGCTCATGACCAGGCTGCTCCACCGACCCACCTCACACAAACATCAGAAATACGCTCTTCTGCAGAGTCCCACTTTGAAGAAAGCAAAACATGCTTGAACTCTACACATTTGCTCGAGTCCCACTGCAGTCACAAAGACATGTTTAAATACTTCTCATCTCAAGGCTCACAGCTGAGTCTAGCATCACTAGGCTTCAGTGACAACAAAACGTGAATGGCATGAACAAATTCTGTAAGATGCTCCCAAAATGAAGCAGAACTTGTTTGTTCCACTCATCTATTTCCTAGTCTCAGTCACAGGGGCATATTCCAGAAGACTACTCAGTTTCTTAGGTTGGCTTTTAAGCAGATAGAGGCTTCACCTGAAAAAAGAAGAGTTCCACTCTTGGCAAAACTTCTCTTCTCAGGTGTCCCAAGTGTGGAGGTCTGAAGTAAACATGAGAGTTGAAATGATGAGAACATTTTCAAAACATCTATATTTCTTGTTCTTATACTACCAACATCAAATTGGTCTGAGTCCAACTCACTCTCTGCCCATCCAGCTTAAAATTCAACAGCTTCTCTATGAAGATATCAAAGGAGAAAAAGTTGAAAGCCGTACCTAAGTAGACAATATCCACCACTCTTTCCTGGTCTACCTAGCCAGCCATTTCACCATAAAATTATGAGGTTGGTCAAGTATGACATCCCCTTGGATTCCTTTCCCTTCAGAATCCATGCTGACTACTCTTGATTTCTTTCTTGCCCTTCTCATGCCTGGAAATGGTTTTCTGGATTATCTATCACCTCTATCACCTTAACAGGGATAGAGGTGTGGTTGACCAGCCTGTGGCTCCCTGAATCCTTCTTGCCATTTTTGAATATAAGGATAATATTTACAGTTAATTCAGTCCTCAGGCACCTCTTGCAGTCAACATGGTCATTCAGCAAACATTGAGAGAGGCCCTGAAAGGACATCAGTAAACTCTCTCAGCACTCACAAGTGCATCCCATTGGCTTCCATGGACTTATGTATGTCCAGACTGCTTCTTTAACATGATCCTTTTCCACCGACTTCTCCCCGGTCTCTGGGTCCAGGGATTCCTGAAGGCTGGTCTTGCTAGTAAAGACTGAGGCAACTAATGCATTTAGTACCTCAGTCTTTTGTATGCCCTGTGTCAGCAGGGCCCCTGTAATTCAGCAACAGGCCAACATTTTCCCTAGTCTTCCTTGGCCCAGTTATGTACTTAGAAAAGCCCTTTTTCTTGCCTTTGATATCCCTCACCAGATTCAATTCCAGTTGGGCTTTGGCTTTCCAAACTGCTTATCTGCATGCATGGACAATGTCTCTGTATTCCTCCCAGGTTACCAGTCCCAGCTTCCACCTTCTGTATACTCCCTTTTACGTCTGAGTTTTAAGAACTCTGTTCATCCATGGAGGCCTCCTCGCATTTTTGCATAACTCCCTACTCTCTTTATCCCCCTTGTCTCCATGTGTTAGCCCTATCCCTATCACTATCTCTACTCCCAACCCCACTTGTTGACTGTGGTTGAACACAACATGCCTGCAGCACAAATATATGCTGTTTCTGCTCATGGTACCACAAACTGGATCGGAAAACCTGGCTGGTAGTCAGAGGCAGTCTAGAATTACAATTGGAATTCGTAAGTTTCACCATCTGGATCACACAGAGCCCCTTGTACCATGAGGCTGGTTTGTTTTCCAAGGAGCTAGAAGAGTAATTGAACAACAACAACAAAAAAAGTCAATACAAATCAAAAGGTCAAATACCTATGGTTTTCTGCATGGAAACCAACAACAAGTACAAGCTTCATATTACCTGTACTCTAAGTCATGCCATTTTCATCCTAAGGCAGATTCCAAAATGTTTGAATGTGGCACTTGAGAACAGTCTTTCATGTATATGGGGGCATCTTTGGGGCTTTTCAACATAATCATTGTACAGTCTTCTGCAAATCATTATACTTAGAACAGACTGATTATACAGCGCTGATGGTCAATGAACTAAACATTGCAATCCATCATTTATTAATACTGTATAGTGAAAAGAATATCACTAGTTGCTTTGTGTTCTGTGTGGTCATACTACATAATGTCCAAACACAACTTAGAAGTAATGTTCTCAGTCTATTTTAAATCATCCAAGACAGAGGATGTTTTCCACATAAGACAAGGGAGAATGGCCAGCTGTTCCACCCTTCCCATGAAGTAATAACCACACGCAATAGTTTGTACAAGTATCTTACAGACAAGCACCCATTTCCTCCTCATACAAGAAACTGCATGACTAAGAAAAGCCACTGCTCATTGCACACCTCTTAACACCCACCAACTGAATATACAAAGAAAGAATAAACACACTTTACAGTTTCAAAAATTTTCTTACTTGTGAAAGTGATTTGGCCATCTATCCAGACACTTTATAAACCACTGATAATATTTCATAAAAACTGATTTTAAAAGATGGCTAACAAGTTTTATTCAAAACCAGTGGACTGGATGAGACAACACCTGTCCAACTCCAGTTCAGTTCCCTGTTATCACTGGCAATCACAAAACATGATACTTTTCCTAAACTGATCAGTTTGGTTTTAGTTTGAAATTAAAATACATAGAGTACACAAGATATGACCTTAATAAAACAACCCAGCAGCAACAAGAATGTGTTGAATGCAAAGAAAATCATTTTTTGCTTAAGATGGCAAGTGAAGCAGTGAATAACATTGCACAACGGAATGTGTGACAAGTTATTCTGAGTACAACATGCTGTCAAACTTGCTTTGCAATACCAATATTTGAACTACACCATCTGCATTATCTGCCATGGTGGGACTTCACTTAAAAAATAGTCACTGTCTGAAATGAAATGCAATGTAACACTTGGTGTCAATTATCTTTGCAACCTTTATCTATAAAAGACGATATTTTATGTTTTTATGGATTGATTCCAAATATAATTTGCATTATAAAAATTTTTAAAGTACAAGTTCAAAGGGAACAACAACATTGAGAACATTTTGTAATGATTTCACACATTAAAAAAATACTTTAAAACAGTCTAGATACATTTTCAGCTTCATGAGAGCATTCTTTGCACATAAAAGATTAATTCAATGACTTTGGACAATTATAATCTTTGTGTGCAATAGGAAAACCTAACTAAAATTCCTAGCAAATCCACATTTTCCTATGAATACTAATACAGTTACGATTAGATTGTTTTGTTTGTTACTATTAATTCTGTGTTTCTTGCTATGCTGGCAAAGACCTCATACAAATAAAATAATCCAGACTAAAACACATTAGCTCAATACATCTATGATAAGATCTTGAATTTTAACTTGATTTAGGATTTCCTCTTCAGGAAGCTGACTGCTATTTTCCAAGCCTTAACTTTTCTTTTTAGCTCTTAGACTTGCAGTTGATACACAAGGATAACAGATGTAGGACAAGATGTAGTCAATGTATGGAATTTCCTAATTACGTTACTTTTAAGGAGAGATCAGATCGGTATGCTTTTCCACTTGGGGTAGGCATCTAGATAAATGCAAGAGAGGACTCAGATATACCTTACCTTGCAAAAATAAAGCACATCTTGCTATATAAAAATAAATACATAAATACTCCTCTACTGGCCATGTGTTTCATATCTGCAGAAAAAGTTATCTATTGCACATGGACAGAATTCTATCTCAGCTAGTACTGTGTTCAAGCCTTTATAATATACTAAAATTATGCTGTTAAAAAAAAAAAAAGACTAATTTGGAAAGTGTATGTAGCCTACACCACATCAGGTGAAATAATATGCATCTTTTGCCTGAACTCCTCATCACCAACTGAAAGACAGTAAAGTGAAAGCAGAGTCATTCATCTTTAGCATCATACAGTTACACGTGCTGTCAACAGCAGCAACATTTCACTACAGAAATGGAAGTGCCTTCACAATACACAAAATTCTCCACAGAAAACGAACGATAACTCCTAAGAATTATGATGTATGCATATACAGAACCTTACGTTCAATTGCAAACTCTTAATGTATTGAGTACAAAGCACAACAACCTAGACTATTCAGGGAAAAAAAAGTAAAAAGAGGAAGGAAGGGAGGAAGGGAGGAAGAGAGAGAGAGAGAGAAAGAGAGAAAGAAAGAAGCCATCTAAATCAACATCTCAGTCAATAATTTTTCAAAAACACCACAAAGAACTGAAGCAGTATAAAATTCAAATTTATGCACTCTATCTGGAAGATGACAACGATCAATAAAATGGCTTACTGGAGTAGCTTACATTAAACTAATCTATCTACTATAACATACAATTCGTAAAACCATGTAGTGGACAGTTCTCACATTTACAATCCAAAAAAATAAATTCTAGCTAATCAGGAAAGAGTATTAATATTTCTGTGACAAAATTTTAATGACAAATACTAGAGACAGAGTTTACAAATTTGTTTTTTTTTTTTTTAAGGGACAGTTTTAAAGAATTAACAATAGCTTTTTGATATCTACAAGTATAATCCCCAGGGAAGAATCACTGAAAATGTTTCATTTTCAAGTTACATTTATTCTTACAGCTGATCTCACACAGGGTTGAAACTCAATGATATCCCATTTCAAAGTCATCCATAGTATTATAGCTAGGAAAAGAAAGCTTTCTATAAATGAATTAAAACTTAACATAAAAAGATAAGTTTGCCTTCATCATTTTCTCAGGTCTGAATATGTCATGCACGGAAGATTCTAGTCTTATTTGAAAGCACTGCATTTTAGCTTCCCTTCATTTTCACTTTGAGATATTCACATGAAAGGCTTTCTTTTTCCCCCATTTTCCTACATTCTAAAGGAAAAAAAAATGCTTTCCAACTAAAAAAAATCTACGTACAAAATGTAAGCTACCACAGTTAAAAAATAAAAGTAAAAATCAAGCCAATCAATCCCCACATCCCTATAATATAGATAAACTAGAATAAGTTGCATGTTTACAGTGTCCACTTCAAAAAAAAATCTATTCTATTCTTCTTCTTTATACACTGTTCCTTTGAGCACAGTTTCAGTCCTTAAGGCTTTTGCTATCTGCTGAGCTTGCCATACATTCAAATAGTGAATTCATGTTATGAGAACAGTGAAACAACTGTTGACTTAACACTTGTATGTTGGTAGTTCAAGTCTAGTGCATGTGAATGACTTCTGTTCACAAGGACTGTTCAGCGACCTCTATCCCTCCCTTACAGGCTTTATTAACAAGGATAATCAAAACTTCAGGTGAAAAGTCCACTGAGGATCATGGCAAAAGGTATGTGATCTATGAATTCAAGTCCCACAGACCAAACCTCTGGTTGCGTTCTGTGGAGCCGATAGAAGCTATTTCAAAATAAGCACTCTACTATTTGATGGCCTTAAGCGATTCTACACTATGAAATGATGATATCGTGAAGGCACCCCAAAGTAGAGATGATACAGCCAACTACCTCATGTCTTGTATGCACTATTTTCAACATATTAATCGGAACTTCTGAGAGCTTCCTCTGCAATCTCTGCAATACACATAGGAACTATTTCTGCAGGATGTCAGATAGCTTGAGAAGGTGTTCTAAAGCCCCAAATGTAATCTACTTTAAAATTTAGCTTATCCTGCATTTATTAAATGAAGGACACTGATGAGTGTTGAGGTGAATATAAGTGCTCCATTAAGTAAAGATGACTCATTTGGCACTGAAGGAGGTAGATGGAGTATCTCCAGAAGAGTGAGGACTTTTACAGAAAAGCTGATAAAGAAGGGAGAAGTAGGAGGTTATCTTTCACTGGGAAGTAGAAACTGAGGAAGGGTTATAATTTTCTCATCTTCATTCTCTTATGTGGGACCTCGAAGTACCCCAAATCAGCAAACTCAAGTGATTTACATAACCGTGTACGACATTTACATGACTGTGCATGATTCACATGACATTTTACATGACCTGAGGTTCGTCTGCATATAGCTCCAGTGGAATCCTTGCATTTCCCTATGTTCTTCAATTTCCCTATGTTCTGTTCTTCCTGAAATTTGGTACCAAGATACCAAATCTGAAGGGCAGACAGGGAGAAATCTCCCAAGACATCTTCTCCAGGCAGAACCATCTGATTGGTTTTGTTTTCAGAGATAACTGCAACTGGTAATAAATGAACCTCATAGCAATGACATTTAACCCTAAATATGATGTTGAGTAGTGTCAGAATTTCAGCAATTATTCCAGGCTCCTCACAAGTTTATTTCCTTTTATCAGGTCAATAACATGTTTATATTCTTACTCTTCACAATGTTCATCTCTGAGCTGTGACAAGTGGCTGAAGACCTACCAAACCAGGAGCCATGGCACTCTCCATTGGAAGTATCACTGATGGGTATCTAAGAGGCTACTCTTTGTCACAGGATGTTATTGAGAAATATGTGACACTACAAAAGCATGCTTATTAGAGCAATCTGTAGAAAGTGACCCTGTTACTTCATGATGTGGAAGAATAACTGGTTTGTGACCATCTCAGATGTCTTACTGGATTCAACATGTATGATGATATTTATCAGTCAGTATAGCTGTAGTCTTATTATTATGGGTACAGTAACAGACAACAAATGTGTTTACATTGGAGAAAGAGCTATGCTTAACTAGTATAGATTACATGCTCATGTGCAATGTTCTATAGTAAGTTGTATAAATCAATCTCCTTTCTTTTGGTTCTGCTAAATGGAGTTTGAGTTCTCAGCTTTTCTTCGAGAGATGCTACGATCTAGATGGTGAACAGCTCACCGCTGTTTTTATTCTGTGGAACAGGTATAAAACCTTAATTTTTTATGAAATGATTTTTAATATTAGCCTCATCAAAAGCTGTGAGAGAAAAATATATAGTGATAATCATACAACATCAGAATAAGAATTCATCTAGTCAGTTTCTGAAAGCAATCAATTTTGTTGCAGGATAAGGAGTTACATAATGTGATCTTTCTTCCTGTATATCCTTCTAGTCACCAGCAGTTAACTTATTAATTGAAAAAAATAGATCTTGACCTATCCTTTACAACTCCGAAATTCACTTTTGAACTCATTTATAACTCAAGCTCCAGATGGTAAAGAGATTCACAACACAGAATCACAGAATTGTCTAGGTTGGAAGAGACCTCCAAGATCATCTAGTCCAACCTCAGCCCGAACACTAACAAGTCCTACACTAAACCATATCACTAAGGGCTACATCTAAACGTCTTTTAAAGACCTCCAGGGATGGTGACTCAACCACCTCCCTGGGCAGTCCATTCCAATGCCTAACAACCCTTTCAGTAAAGAAGTTCTTCCTAACATCCAACCTAAACCTCCCCTGGCGCAACTTTAGCCCATTCCCCCTCGTCCTGTCACCAGGCACGTGGGAGAATAGACCAACCCCCACCTCTCTACAGCCTCCTTTAAGGTACCTATAGAGAGCGATGAGGTCTCCCCTGAGCCTCCTCTTCTCGAGGCTAAACAACCCCAGCTCCCTCAGCTGCTCCTCATAAGACTTGTTCTCCAGACCCCACACCAGCTTCGTAGCCCTTCTCTGGACTCTCTCGAGCACCTCCATGTCCTTCTTGTAGCGAGGGGCCCAAAACTGAACACAGTACTCAAGGTGCGGCCTCACTAGAGCTGAGTACATGGGGACAATCACCTCCTTAGACCTGCTGGCCACACTGCTTCTTATGCAAGCCAGGATGCTGTTGGCCTTCTTGGCCAACTTCTTGGACACTGTGCAATTAGAAACTATTCCTTCTCTTGAAAACCAAAACAAACAAACATAATCTTTGAATATTTCTCAGTAAGTAGGAACTACAAAGCAGTTAAAGCAATGTTGCGGAAGTATTCCCTCTTCACTCACAAAAATTCAGCTTGTGATCTTATAGGATACTGTCTGATCCTCCCTCAGTCCTCTGTTTTACATTCTAATGGGTCTAATTACCTTCTCCTCAAATGGAAGCCATATTGCACATCTAACTAATCATTCTTGTCTTCTCCCTCTTTGTCACCTTGTGTCATTTTTGTTATATGAGGGATAGTATTTAATATGGTATTTACATAAATAAGTTTTTTGCAACAGCATAATAATGGCTTTTTTTTTTCTCCTTTTCCTATTATTTTCTAAAGGTCTACTTATTTTTAGACTACTGCTGAACACTGGGTCAATATCTTCAACCTATTATTCAATGACCCTGTGATTCTTACCTGGAATAATGCTTAATTAAATTATTTTATTATTATATTTATTTATATATTTATTTTATTTATTATATTTAATTATTAAATTAATTAAATTAAATAATGCTTAATTGCTTTAAGTCACTATTACACATGTACAGCTAGAGTTAAATTCTTCGTATATATCAGTTTGTAAATATCATCAAGAAAGATGTCATTATCATCCAAATAGTCTACACTGCAAAATTCTTGAGCAACTTTTGTCAATTCAACTAAACAATAGTTTTGTAAAATGTGTCACTTTTTCATTCTTTTTCCATGTCTTGGTCTTCTACCTGAAGGGTTAGTTGCCATTTCTCTCTCAGTCTCAAAAATTGATGTTTTATCTGTTCTCTATGGCATATATGACAGATCTGACAAGTGTACAAGCATCATACAAATTACAATGCTTTGCAAGTCTGATGACAGCAAAGCTATAGGTTACATAGTGATGTACTATGAGATTGAAGCAGTTGCTGACCAAAAAAAAAATGTAAATAGAAATGCTAAAGTAATACCTGATTTAGGAATATATGTTGCTTCTCATGCTCAAATATGGGAAGAAACTGTGAGAAACGTTTTGCCTTATTCCAGCTGTATTTCTGTAGAAAGCTGCACTAACAGACAACAGTTTCACTTCATCATCCATACCTTTGTTCTTCACATATTAAATTGGCACATATTAATGTACATTTTTAAAAAAATGCTATGCAAAAGCTCTACCTGATGCAATGCTGAGTCAAGTGCTCATAAGAAATAAACACCAGTACTGCAGGTATTGCACTGATATTTATCTGTTCTTCAGTTAAACAGAAAGTATTGGGTTTGACCTATAAAGCTCTTAACTGTTTGGGTAACTAGCCCCTTGAAGACTGCTTTTCTCGTCCTGTTTTATCTCAGTATTTCAGATAAGAGGGCTGCATCCACCTGGGCATTCTCACTGAAGGGCACTTCAGTCCAGAACTTGATAAAGCTTTAATGTGTGTTGAGCAGCTTATCTATTTTCCCAGGACATGTTAGGCCAGAAAGGGAAAGCATTTGAGGAGGAGTAAAGACAGAACTGCAGAAAGGACAAGAAAGAAAAAAAAAAAAAAGGAAAAAAAAAACTACCTTGTCCTCATACTGTAAAAACAATCTCTACAAAACACAGTGAGTAGTAGCTACAGCTACATCAGTATACATGTTCACAGAGCACCCATTCTCACACGATTTTCTACCTAAACAGTTTTTTCCTCCTCAGACCACCTCTTTCAGCATCTGTGGCTGAATTTATTTTGACCATTCCAGCAGATATCTAAAGTCTGCACATATCAAGATAGTTTGCAGCAGAAGAATGATGTGGCAATGCATCTCTCCTGAAGCATGGCTTCATGGTACTAAATTTAGTTTTAGACTGATTTAGCAGAGGACTACTAAGAAAAGAATTCCTACTGCACCACAGAACTACACCAAAGCCCCCTAAATCAGTCGTTGTCATAACCTAAGAGGACCTATGACCATCTACATACAGTTAGAATGATAATATACTATGCTGTATAATTTCCTAAGAGAAATCTTTTCCAGAAAGGAGCAGTGAACTCAACAAGAGATATTAAGAAACTGTGGTCATAAAGTAGGATCACTGATACTCAATTGTTGTTGTTCTTTTAATTAGTAAATGTTTTCTCAACCAAAACTTAAAAATAAAATTAGCATTACCCTAGCAGCCTAGTCATTAAAATAGGATTCCACTGTACTAGATACTTTATTGATAGAGAATTGAGGGGAACTTCCATGTCACAGTTAGCCACCAAATCAAATGCAAGAAGGAGAGAATCTCACCTTTTCTTGCCTTCTGTTTCAGAGAGGGCGGTGGGTTAGGAAGCAGAGCAGTTGACAGGAGCTCTCTCTGAGCAGAGAGCTAAGAGAACTGATTTAGAAAAGTGTAATTATACTAACTGTTAAAAAGGAAAAAAATAAGAAGGAAACTTGTAGTGAGACATGTACTTGTCATTTTAGTAGCGTGCTCTCAACTGTTATACATCTTTTCTTTCTGTAAAGCATATATTGTACAGATTGCAAACTAAAGCTAATTGTTGCAACTATTGTTTCTCTCATGCAATCCACAATCTCATATACAAATAAAGCAGTCCATCTTCGGCCAGGTTATGCCTGTCTTATAGCGTGCCACTGAGTAGTAATATGCCTCCCACATGATATTAGGAATTCTTTACTCAGCTTTTAAGATGTTGCACAAAGAAAAAATAATCCAGTCCACAAAAAGATGTGCATATAGATCCCCATTTATTGGATAAAACTCTGTTTACAAAACCTTTCACAGCATCAGGAATAAAAATAAATAAAAAATAAATAAATAATAATAAAAAGAAGTTTTACCATAAAAACCAATACTGCATTTAATTACAGATGTTAAGTGAAAAACTGAGGTTTAGAACAGGAGAAGCATCAAAACATTAAAAATGATGTTTCCCCTAGAGCATTTAAATGATAAACTGCAACTTAAAGTTTCACTTTGGACAGGTTTGAAATGTAAATGCTGCAGAACAACTCTTTTAAGGTACAATTCCCAATGGATTTGGATGTCTGGGAACATATATGCATGAGGTATTCTAGCATAACATTATGGCTGATGCCTGACACAATTTTGACAAAAATGACTGACAAAAATCCAGTAATGCTTTCAGAATTTATAATATTGAGGGCTTATGTGTCTAATAGTATATTTGTCTTTCCTCAGAAAAGGTTGTGGAAATATTTTAAGATGTAAAGAGTACTAACAGATAGAATTACTGAGGTAATAAAAATTCAGACAAGAAAAATTTCATCTAAGATTTTACAGAAGCCACCATGATATAAAGAACTAGCACAAGATCACTTTAAAATGTCTTATGGCTGCCTTTAAATTTCCTATGTCAAGCACAGATTTGACATATCCCAAATAAAAGGTTTCCGATTTGATATGTTACAATAAACATATATACCTCATATTCTACTCTTACATCTGTTTTTTTATGATCCTGGGGAGTCTCATTAACCTCAGTGCAACCAGTATGTTGAGAGATAAACACAGAAAAGACTAGGTATTCTTTAAATGCCCATGACGGCATGAGCTACCAATTACAATACATGCACAGATGGCTAATTGGTTTTATCACAGTTTTCACAGCTCGGGGAAGGCAGACACCACCATTCTCGTTTTCTCTGAAGGCCAGTGACAATAGCCCAAGAACAATTCAAGTGTCTAGCCCCCTCAGGTCCTGTTGCCCTATTTGATCAAAAAAATTGTATTTTATAGTAATTTACACACTCAACTTCCCCAATGCAATTTTAAGTAGCTCTTCAGCGTACACATTGATTTCAGCTCTTAACTTTTCATAACCATGCAGATTTTTCTTTTTTGGAAAGCTAAAATGATTGTCATATAAATGACAAATTCTAAACATTTCAGAACAAGATTATGAGATTCAAGAACAAGGTTATGAGATTCACAATTAAGTTGTCAGGAAGGGCAACACTAAAAAAGAGTAAAATAAGTGCAAGAAACAGTCTTTGCAGCTAAAGCTAGGTTTTAACAGGACAGTTTGGTTCAAATCCATTGCCTGTAATATTGCTCCTTCCTCTGAAATACCTGATAATACAGATCTCATACAGATTCATCTATAGCTGTTGTGCTATCAGCAAGATTATATCACAGACCACAGGCTTCTATCACTAAGCTTGAACAGTGACAACAGTAATAGCTTCGATCCCAAAATGGATCAGCCAAAGGTAGGGCATGCATATCAGTGAGTTCATGCCTATCTGTTGAAACAGAATGGAGATGCTGAGGACTCCATAAGAAGATCTGAATTCCCAAAAGCAACTTTTCTCCAAATACTAGAGATCACCTTCCCCCACACTCCAGAACTCTTGTCCATTCTCCCTTTATACCCATTAGCTTCCAACCTCTTACTGGCCTCCCTGAAACAGCTTCCGATACCGCTTCCACTCCTAGCCCTCCGCACAAGCCCACGTACACACTTGTACTTTCCAAGCAAGGTCTTCCTAAGCCTTCCAAATTCCTTGTTCTGCATATATGAGAAGCACTGAATATACTCAGGAGAAATGCTCTCCAATTCTCCAAAGAATATTCTGCCTTGGAGAAAACGGAGGAGGTACAGTGCAGCACAAGGTAGACTTTGTCCCTTTCCATTTGGGTGTCCCTTCTCATCCTCCAGCACATGCACAGGTAAGTCAGCATAAATCCTATAAGGAGCTGCAACATACTTTGACAACACAATATCCTGAAAAGTTTCAGCTATTGTCTAACAAACCTATGATAAGTATTTATTAAATGCTTTTTCTGGATTCCAACTTTAGGAAAACCTGGATAAAATGATGAAAAGAAGAAATCCTTTTTGGAATGAAGACTTCCCAAGCTTTAAGTATTTGAGGTAGTGAGCTTATGATTGATTTCTAAACTTACCGTTCATTCTTACACCTGCTTAAAACTTCCCTGAAAACTGACATACAGTGGCTCCAGGCTGCATTTCTGTTCCTTTATGAATGTGGAGAGGAAGCACATCGAATTATTTGGATTTTTATTCAGCATAACAAAGGATACCTTCTACCACATCCTTCAAATTTTCTGCTTCAAACAGGCATTGAAACTAAAATGGTTCACACGCTGATTTTTGATAGGCCAACTTGCTGACTGTACAGTTACAATCAACAACAACAAAGCAGCCAATAACTGGAGGTCAAGCAATTCAAATCTGTCATTGAAAAGAAAAGTGTAGCTTAATAACGTTGGCTCACTGAGGACTGTTTAATATGAAGATTACCAGCAAAAGCTGTCAGTAGTGTTTACAGAGACATGAAATAAATTCTTGCTCCATACCTGAACAGTTAGACTATCATTACCTTGTTCTTCCATGCTAGTAGCAGGTGACTATCAAAAGCAAATGAAGCAGCTTTTGCAGCCACGTAATTCCAAGGATTATGCAAGGCCATTTCCCAAGCTATTTCAAGGCAAGTAACGAAGTTGCAGTGGTTCTTTCACAAGCATGCAGTGGGAGCAGACGAGGTTATTAGGTGAGAGCATGTACAGGTCAGAAAGACAACACAGGTTTCAAAGGTAGTGCACTGTTTGATCTGATCCCGCATTTCAAGGATTTGCTTGCACTAAAATTAATCCTTCAATCTCTATTCTTATTCTGTCAAATATATTCCCCTAATGATCAACTTTTGAGAATACAGGCAGCAAGATACCACTGAATATTAAATTGTGTAATATGCCTCCATTGTGTAAACTGTAGGAAATAACATGCGTCAAGGGCATCCCTGGGGTCATTTGCCAGAAATATTCATTTACATTTTTTAATTGCTGCTTTTCATTCCAAACCCAGGTAATATAAACAACATTAAGCGTGCCCTTATCAAGCCGCTGTTCTTTAACCAAAAATCTCGAGTAAAAGTAAAAATATGAGAGTTGTGACCCCATTTCTATACAATGCGCTGTGAAGAAAAAAAACAACAACAACAAAAAACTCTAGCAGCATGTTTTTAAGCATATATGTAAGAAAATAAAGCCACTAAATAAAATCCCACTCTGTTATGTAAGCATAGAGTTAAGAAACCCACAAACCTGACTCTTCTGCTAGCAAGGGCCAACGCACAAATGAAGATATGCTTGTCAGAACCATGAATACACATACAGAGTGAAAAAAATAAATAAAAACAATATTTAAATCTGAAGTGCTAGAGGCGTTCCCTGATTCACACATTGCATAAAACTGGCACACTTCAATGCATGTATATCCTTTCTGAACAAACCAGGATATTAACATAAGCATGGCATAAGTCCAGCTAACATATTAATATGAAAATATTATGACTACGTCCCTTGTTCATAAAGTAAAGAATTAAAAGGGCATTCCTCTCATTTATGCTACCATCACAATTAGTGACAAGGTGAATGATGAACAGCTGCTTGTCAATTTGCCCTGCAAAAAGTGGCTTTATCATAATAAAATATCAAAAGAACAGAACTAGGTAAGCTGTTTTCTAGCAAAGACAGATTTTCCTTAGACTGTTGCATAAAAGGTCTTTATTTGTAAAATCAGAAATGAAGTGCTCTTTCACAAGAAGATGCCAAACTTCAGTCCTAGCAGAGGTTCATTTCACTGTTTTTGACCAAAAGGCTGAAAAAACTATACCAATCCAAAAACTACATTACAGAGAATAAAAATCCCTTGTGTTATGGGGGCAAAGGGAAGCAACGCTGAATAACTTTTGTCTGACTTCATCTTCGTACTTCCAAGGCCATTCTCCCGCCCTCATGCTATAACATCTGAATATCTTCAAGCTGTACTAAGAAATGTATTTTGATATCCAGAGAATGATAATAACTTCCTTGTCCCTCAGATGGAAAATTAAGGCTCAGATGCTTAATAACTTGCCAAAAGCATCAGAGCACTTTCCCTGCCAGAGGAACAAAAACAACATTTCTGTGCAGGTTGGTTCTGTGGTTAAAAGTACTAAGAAATCTGACGTAGTCATTTAGCCCTGGCCTTTTATACCATTTTTATTCTGCTGTCAGGTTAGTAAACTCCAATGAAAACAATTCCTTCAATGTCACTTTAATGACTTCCACTCAGTAGAACATCCTTAGGGTTTTAAAGTGTGCTATTAAATACCTTGGCTTAACTTTAGCACCAACAATTATTATTAAAGCGGTGTATTAAAATTAGATGTAAAGCATTACGCACAATCCCATAAACATGTCATCTTTACTCCCTACATTCACCTCTTCCTTCCAAAACCATCATCTTTCATTCACTGTAATCTTTTAAAATGTCTCTATCATAACATTTCCTTTAAAAAAGAAATTGTTTCTTAGTAAGTGCAGAACTGCAACTGATTGAAAAGCAGCCATGACTACAGTGCACTTACAATACTTTAAAAGCCCTAGAATTCACTTGTACCACAACTACAGAACACACTTCAGAGAAAATGTACTGTAATTTACTCGGCTTAATGTGAAAAGTAATCACATTATGGAAATGCTTGGTCATTTTACCATAGGTAGCACAGGGTCAGTATTGCCTCATCGTCATCATCTCTTAACTTTGATTTTTAAAATACATTTTATACAAGTGGATTTTTTAATTTGTTCTCAACCAGAAAATTTTGCACTTATGTTTTTGAACAAAAATACAGACGTCAGCATAATACAGACGTCAGCATCTCATATTTAACTCAGGCTACCAGCTTTGTTGGATCACCACCCATACGCATGCATGACTGCACCTACCTACGTGTGACGACACAAAGGTGTGCTTTCAAACCACCATGCACCCAGACACCCCTGAGGGATCACAACTGTGGTTCTCTGCTACCTCCCACTACACGCCACGCAGGCTTGCTGACCTAGCTATGGATTGCTCAAATCGATTTGAGCACATTTTGCACTAACATGGAATTACCTAAATAGTTCTGAAGCAGTTTTTGGGTTGTCAGTACCTACCTAGCATGGCCTATTACACTTGAACATAGCAAACCTACACCAAATAATAATTCAGATTAAAATTATTTCACCTTATTTCCTACTGTCATGCTTATTTCACGTTAACAATAGTATGAAGAAACAGCTTCTTTCTGTCTGCTCTCAGAGCAACTAGTACTGCTCTTCCCTCAACATTTTCTATATAACAACATTGCTTGGATTTATGTCACCAAAAATTTAGCTTAACTTTGATGAGCAGCAACAGCAAATAAAAGGCCCCACAAAAATGTGATGAGAAATATAAATAATGTCTTCACAGTTACTGATGACAGCCAGAAAAGACCAGTAATATATTGCACTGAGCACTGAAGAATTAGCATTAGTGGATCAGCATTAATAGGGGCAAGAGATTTGCAAGGTGTAATGAGGTTTCAGAGGACAAATAGGAAAGTCATTGCTCATGACTCCAGGGTTTGTTTCACCTCCCTCATAATTATAAAAGTCATGACTCTACTTATCATTACATTTTATACAACCTGTACAGGAGACTTGGTTCTTAGGTGCTTTTTAAATTATTATTGTTTTGATTCATGTCAGGTTTTTTATTTTTACACAAACACAGACCAGACACAGTTACATAAGAACCAAAAAGGTCGTCACTGGAAAACATTTTGCAACAAGTATGTGGCTTTGTTAAGAAATGACAGCACTAAATGAAAATAACTAAAACTGTTTTCTGTGCACTATAAAAATGAATATTCCCAGAATTAAAATACCTGTTCACAGAGAAATCAGCTTGTAGCTTCTAAGATGAGCTCTGACTCTCAACTACATCTTTACCTATAGCACATTTTCAGATACAAGATCTAACCCCACCTATCTGCATGCTTGGATCTTTCATGGGCAGCTAATGGCAGGTGGTTGGGTTTGTTTGCCTTCAGGAATAAAAACCACTGACAAATATAAAAGTTTCTCCTACTTGCAACTCTCCATTGCAAATTAAGTACCATCATCCATTTTATTCAAGGTAAAAATTATTTTAGATCTTGTTATAAGTTTGTACTAAATTATTTTGCTTTAAATTGTTAAATAAGTTGGTAATCATTAGAAGATGCTTTCAACCAGAATTTTTACATTAAATTTGAAATTTCTTCCAAGCAAGAAATACACAACACAACTATAAGCTTCAGAAATGACTTAACATGTGTATTGAAATACTCCATTTAGTTTTTAAGTGTTAAGAAACATGTAGCTGAGGTCTAGTAAACTGAAAGTAAGAATTATTTCCACAAAACTTATCTCAAGCAGCAGTTTAAAGGAAATAGGAACTAAAATATCATGATTTTAAAATTGCATAAATAAAACTGTTTTAAAGGCAGTTAAGTAGACAACAAAAACAAGTTTTAACTTCAAATGAGTATACTCTTATCTGCAGCTACCGTAAAATAAGGTTTCTCATTGCTATTTTTTCATGGCTGAAGAACCAGTATGTATCATCATTTCAGGTTCGTTCTGAAGATGAGAAGAAAGCATCCCGATTTTCAGCTTCCAACTAGTTTCTGGTTTGTGAATAAAGCAGTTATTGAATTAAGAAAGCATCTGTTGAAAATTTTACCTGCAGAAATAACTGCTCTTCAGCTTGATATGTATTTTCTGTATGTTCTTATGCAACTAGCACAAACTTCAGCAGAACGATATTTCTTCCCACCACCCAGTTAAATTTTACTTTTTTTTTCCAGTTGAAACCTATTTTAAACCACAGTGCTTCACAGGTTGTCATAACATGTTAGAAAAAATAATAATAAAAAAAAAAAAAAGGTTTTTTGGTTGGTTGGTTGGTTGGTGTTTTGCTCACTTGTCTTTAAAATGTTTTTCCCACCACCAAACCCATTTGTATACTGCTCAAGTTCATGGTAGTTCAACTTGAAAACTCAAAAAATACTTGAAATTACTTTTCAATGATGTTTAATCATCACTAGCTCCCCCCACCTCCACCAAACATGCAGAGGAAATTTGCTTCCACCCCAATGATCTCAACTGCAGTCACAAATGAGCTGTATGCCTAATGAGTCTATGTGTAGTATCAGAGATTGAGGTTAAAACATGAGCTCCGTTTTTCATAACCAGCTAATGATGGAGGTATAGAAATACTTCCCCTAATCACTTCAGCTGGACAAACGTTTGTGTTCCTATCTGCCTCGGCAGCCCCTCTGTCACTCCTCGGCACTGCCAACTGCTCTCCTGCAGCTCTCCAGCTGCTTTCCAGTTGCACAGCTGGCACAGCTGAAACCCTCTGCTTACATTTCACCCACTCAAACGGCTGGCATCCCAGCGGATTAAGCTGTTCCTGTGCACAGAGCAGATACCAATTTTACAAAGACCTGACACTTCCTTACCTTCCAAATCACTGATTCAAGTAGCTAATCCAGCCTCTTGCTCAGCAACGCATTATATAGACCTGCAATTTGACACAGTGTGCCATAGGAAAACCAGAAAAAACTGGGAACATTTCTTCACTTATATGGACTAACATGTGACAGGAATGTCCTGCATTACTGTATGCTACACAGAGTCAAGCATGCAGGGAAAGGGATAGCAGTGAAGCCAAAAAAAAAAAAAAAAAAAGCAGGATATATTTTAAAGCGTTGAAGCAATTTTAGCAGTTGTTTACTGAGAGAAAGCTCAAGGGAAAAGGAGCACAAGCAGGGAGAAGGTAAAATGACGAAATTACAGAAAGAATGGAAGAAAACACTTTTGGCAAGGATAACACAAATAGGAGGATGGAAGCAGGTCCGGAGACCTCTGACGCGAAGAGTCTGGAGTTAATATGAAGCAGCGATAAAAAGGCTTTATCTTAAAACAAACTAAACGCCAATCTGCTCATTTCATTTGGGGAAAGTACTGCAGTATTAGATCAGAGAAATCGAAGCTCAGCACCATCCGTACAAATCAGCAGGACTTAAGGTTTCAAAATGGGCCAACACACATAGGTGACCATAGCGATCAACACACAAGAGCCAGCCTGGGTATAAGAAAAAAATGTTTTTACCAACATATAGCTTTTAAAAGAAATACACCTTTTGCTAAATAAACTTTAGTACACAAAACACTGCCTGCAAATCTACATATTTGACTGATTTGGGCTGATTAAACGTTTTTTACTGAAAATGGAGAATATTATAATTTTAAAATGCCTCCAGTTTTCTCCACAAACGTTTCCTGAAACAACGCTTTTGTAGGACATCGTATTCTGAAACAACTTCATTTTCACATCAACTCCACTGTAGGCAGTATTTTAGGACAGTTGTCCAACAAAAAGCTCAGAAAATTACCTAATTACCAATTGCACGTACATACTACAACACTTACCCCAGCACAAATCATTATCAGTGAACACTATACTATTTCTCTTGCTCTTTGAGTAAGCACAGGACAGTGTGTTACCGACTGAATTTACTAATTGAATGTCTGTCTGTAAGACCCTACTACACATGCTATGGGTATCAGTGTTCATATCTGCATTGTATATTATTGCATCTCTTGTTTTTCAATCCAGTAACACTTGGTAGACTTAAGGACACAGTATGCGTGCACACCCCAAAATAAGGTTACATATTTACCAGCGTGTGCATAGAAGTATGATTTATGGCTAAATAACTGCTGCTCAGAGTAGTGACAACACCATCACTGGCGTCCTACAACATCGTTTTATGAGCTAATAAAGCTGGACTGGCACAGCGTATTTACAGCCATTTATAATAGTTAGGCAAACGAGCCATTTGAGGTTTGATTTTTTCTTTCATTCCACACGTGCACACATAGCAGCAGAGCCAAAAGGCTGCCATGAGCTCCAGGCACCCGAGGGCAGGTCAGTTGGTCTGTGCTCGGGCAGCCCTGGCCTCACGGCACCACCGCCAACCAGGCCGAGCACCAGATCCAGTGCCATGTCCATGTCGGATGGGCCACAGGCAAACAGAGGCAGAGGTGCCCTTTCCCAAGCCCAGCAAGATGTTAACGGCTTTGTGCAATGATAAATCCATCTGCCTTGCATATTCCTCACCTAAAACGCCAAGGTTTGGTTTTAGCACAATAATCAGAGAGCCTTTTCCAGGATACCTGAATGCTGCTGCTTGTGTTAGTCAAAATAGAGATTAAGATCTCTACAATATTTGCTCAGGCATTCCAGGATCCAGCCAAGAGTCTACTAAAAGCAAAAAGGTCAGCTAAATGAGTGTTCAGCTAAATGAGCAATGCTTGGAGTTAGGAAAACAGCTGGGCAGACGTAGATGCTATCTAGAGAACTCTTTCAGGCAAATAAAACACTAAAAGCTCTCATTCATGCTTCGCAATAAACTCTGTCAAAACACCAGCTACCAGTACTCAAAATCCAGGTGATGTTAGCCAGAGATCAGACATCAATGAAAAAACAGCACACAGTTATTTCAAAGTGTATAAGCATCTTTGATATTGGTATTTATGTAACAATACCTCTAAAAAAAAAGAAAGTTACCACTTTTTTTTTTTCCGGAATCTCCGCCAACCTCCTCACTAAGGAATAAAACAGAAATGCTGTCAAACACCAAACTTTGCAAACTGCCTTGGCACTGTGATCCTGCGCTAGCACTTGGCATCCTCATCTCAACAAGTCACGGCAACCAGAGAGCCTCTGACAAACTCCGGCTACAGGAGGAAGGCTGAGGTGTGCCGAACAGCAGTTTCTGAAGAATAATTTCCAGATAATGTAGTAGTCAGATGCGTAAGCTGACCACCAACCATATTGAAAACTTGGAAACACCTTCCCTGTATATGAAATCACACATATTAACCATACACTTTATTTTCTATAGGGAATAGAGTATCGGAGGGGAAAAGAACACACACACACACATGAAAGAAAGAAATGAAAAATATTTTAAATTCTCAAGAGCAAAAGGACATTTTTTTATCTTTCAAGTATTTTCAGACAGCCTGGAAGTAAGAATTTAGGTTTCCAAAGTAAGCAATGCTGCAATCTTCCTGAACTAGACTTTGGGAGACATTGTAATCTCTTAGGAATGAAAATTGCAAAAGGTACCTGATGACTAGAGAATAGCAAATGTGCCCACCTTCAAAAAAAAAAAAAAAAAAGAAGATCAAAAGGACAATCATGGAACTCCAGACTGGTCACCCTCACTAAGGTCCTTAGGAAATATGTGTCCTCTTTTGGAGCACGTTGCCAGGCATGTGAAAGTGGTAGTGACTGAGGACAGTCTACAGGGATCTAGCAAGGGTAGATCTTGCCTGACCAGCTGAATTGCCTTCTCTGATTTCCAGACAATGTGAAAGCGGTGAACATCACTAGCTTTAGCAAGGCTTTTGACAGTCTCTCACAGCATTGCCGGTTTGAAGTTAGGATGTTACACTCTGGCTGGTTAGGTTAGGTTGTACTATGCCTAGAGGCTGGTAAGAAATGAAGTACTGCAAGGCTCCCCCCTACGACATGTCTTGTTTAACATCTTTACCAGCTACCTGGAAGTGGAAGAGGAGGTGATGGAGCGCATTCTCATTGAGCTTGCAGTTGATTGAGGGTGGTTGTGCAAAGAGAAATAGTAGATAGGCTGGGACTGCCATCCAGAAAGACCCAGACAGGCTGGAGAAGTGACCTGATGGAAACTGCATGCAATCCACAAAGGCACTATTTCTTAGTCATGTGAATTAATACATTTGTTTTGCTTAGAAAAAAATCACAAAGGAAGTCAAGTAAACCCCATTAAGTAAAACTGTGGCTTACAACTTATTCTTGAATTTGCAAAATGTTCTGATATCTACAGGCAGAAGTACTTGAGAGTGTTGGTATCTTTCCTACATAATCAACAGAAACTGGCCAGTTCCCAAACAGCCTCGCAGCAGAGGCCAGTCAAGGTAAATGAATGTGGGAGAAAGGGAAGGTCACTTCCTACACGAGGAACCACTGATTCAGAGGTTCTCGGCATTCAGCATTTCAAAAGAAGGACTGTGATATTTGCCTGTTCAAGCTGGTGAAATATCTTCTAAAAGTGCCACCTTCCATTTTGGGAGAAAACCTCACAGATTTTATTCTTCCCACCTTCATGAACTGCATGTTAAACTATTGGCAGGCTCAGGAAAAAGCTTTAATTTTACAGCGTACAAATTACCCAGCTAATACACTTAATAGAAGAGAAAGAAACATATTACTCTTGGCCTATGATGTTAATGCTAGGCAACCTTCATTGCCAGAATAGGGTGATGCTTCACTAAAATTTTCCCCAAGGAAAAATCAAGGTGCTGTCGTTTCAGCTTTTTATGTAGCAACTCGGCAGCTGAACATTTGCATTAATTGAGTATGATACTGGTGATGATTCTCTTCTGCAGTTGTTGGACATGCTCCGTTTCTCCTCCAGATGGTCTTCTCCCAAGTCTACAGAATTGGCTGGGAAGCTGATGTCCTTTTATAAATTGACAGCTATCCTAACAGTAATCGTGATTTCCTGAAATATTCAGAATATACAATAAAATACTAGAGTTGAGTTGTTTCCATTTGTGGGGTTGTTTTGTTTTGGTTTTATTTTTATTTTTTAATTACATCCACTTAATTAGGCTAGTGAAATTACCACTGATTTGAGTAAAAAGAAAAAAAAACATAGGAATCATAACCCAGGTCTTTATCCAGGAACACCATGTTCAGGTGCCATGCCTTTTGGGGAGTGAGGACTGAAATTTCACACTATCTAAATATTCTGAGCATCACTGTACTCCAGATGGAGGGAATCAAATCCCAGCACCACAGCAGTAGCAGACATCCATCCACTGGAGTAAATCACACTCTGCAACAGGGAAGGTCAACAATCTGTTAAGAGTTAACATTAACTCAATAATTACCACTGCGAAACCTGAACAGAATCAAAGATAAGATTCCAGAAATTTCAAGAGCTCATCAGCATTTAGCATTCTTTCTTTCTCTGTGAAGTCTGAATATCTTGGCAGTAAGGATTTTTGTTTTGTTTTGTTTTTCTTGCCCTCACCTATGTAAATTTAGAAACAACAGTTGACTTAAAAGCAATACCTGATCCCACTGAGAGTTATGTTTTCACTCCTGGTCAAAATACAGAATTAGTTTTATAAACATTGTGTAATTGACCTGTGAGGTTCAATAACTCAGAACATATTGAGCAGAGAGCTTAGCAATATTCAAGAAGGGATTGAACATAATGATTAATAGCCTCTGTAACTAGACTAAAAATTGCAAGAGCCTCAATCGTCATGCTCCAGGGCACAGACTTATAACCAGCTGAGATCAGGAATAAATTTCTCCCCAGTACATTACTGTGAAGTTAGGTGCATTGGGAATACTTTACAGCTGGGAGACTTGCAGGGCCTTCAGTTTTTTCTGTTTCTTCAAAAGCATCCACATTGGTCCTTAAATGTCTTAGAAAGTAGGACTAAACAGACATTCCCATGGAAGAGCTGCCTAAATTGAAACTATTTCTGTAAACTGTTCATCTTAGATTTTAAACTGTTTTAAAATGGTGAATATTCTACAATATGTTTAGAAAACTGCAGAACTTCACTACTTACTCTTCCTTGGTGATTGGGCGTGAGGGAGAAACAGATACCACAGCCAACCTCAACTGACGTCCCCGTGTTCACCCCTCCCAAATAGACAAAAAAGCAAATCAATTCCAGTCAAATTCTTTTTTTAATGAAAATTGGTTGCAGAAGGTTTTTCTAAATTGCTCTATTTTTATGAAAAAGAAACTGACTTTTCAGCAAGAAAAAAGGATCACTAAAGAACATTAAAGCCTTTCTAATCCTCATGCCAAAATTATTTCTATTTAGACAGAACGACATTATGCTCCTTTTGCTCTACTTCCCCACCAATTTCTCCATGGGCTGGATTTCACATACAGATTACGTTTTTGGTCACAGACCACAACCTGTACCTGGCATTCCCAAGTATTTTTCCATCGCAGTGCATCATGTAGGAGGTAGCTTTGGCAGCCTGGGAAGGAGACGCCCAGGGAGCCAAAGATCCAATCCCCCCATGCAGCAATCCTTTGTTAACTTGGGGTTAATGCTGCACTGCTACTTCTAGGGTTGTTTAGTCTGGAGAAGAGGAGGCTCAAGGGAGACCTTATTGCTCTCTACAGCTACCTGAAAGGAAGCTGTGGGAAGCTGGGGGTCAGCCTCTTCTCAAAGATAACTAGTGATAGGACTAGAGGGAATGGCCTCAAGTTGCACTAGGGGAGGTTCAGGTTGGAAATGAGGAGACATTTCTTCTCAGAAAGAGCAGTCAGGCATTGGAACGGGTTGCCCAGGGAGGTGGTGGAGTCACCATCCCTGGGGGTGTTCAAGGAAATGTTGTAAGTGGTGCCTGGGGACATGGTTTAGTGTGTAATATTGTTGGTAAGGGGACGGTTGTACCAGATGATCTTGGAGGTCTTTTCCACCCTTAATGGTTCTATGATTCCAAAGCCAGTACTCTGTAAAAACCTTGGTTTTCACTCAGATTGTCTAGAGAGGAAAGAATTCTCTCTATTTGTAGCATTTACATCAGCCTTTATGATTCTATCCATCTTCAAATGTTTAAACATTTATTACTATTTTTAAGCATTATCCTTCCATAGCCATCCCAATCCAGTCAAATTTGCCAGAGTTATCCGTAGGTTTTGCAGTCTCACCAACATTTCATCATTTACTACTGTTTTTTCACTGCTTACCAAAGTATTTCAGGCACTAAAGGATGCTGAGATAGAAGATATGAGCTCTAGCCATTTCACTACCAGCTCTGACTTTCAGGGCAACCTGTACAATGAATGCATTCTGCTGCTGAACTAAGCATAAATAATTGGGGTTTGGGTTTCTTGATTTTATGATTTCTGTGAAAGTCATCCTCTCACATCAGAAATATTCCCCTATTCTGCAATAAATAAAAAACATATACAAAACACATTAGCCACATGAAAATCATGAGGTGGAACCTTGAACTAAATGAATCACAAGAGGCAGCTAGGCAGAAAGAGCTTCCATTGTCATCATCACCTGGAAAGAAAAAAAAAAAACAAAAAAAAATGCCATCATATAACAAACTTAAGAAACTATAGCAATAAGGAAGAAACAACAAAAGCAAAGTAAGAATGTTGGGTTTTTTTCTTCCCCTAGAGTCAGACTGGGGCAAGATATCCATTCCTCTCAGTGGGGAAATCTGGACAGGAATCTTCCTGATGAAAGACAAAAACGTACTAAAGCAAAAAGACATTTTTATACTCCATTATAATGGAGAAGCTGAAAAGCCTGAAGCCTACTATATCGCTTTTAGAACTATAAAGGGAGAATAAAGCAGAGTTATTGAATTCCTATGCACATACAGAACAGGGGAGCCAAAACACAGGAAAAATGACAGGAATCTAATCGGCGTCTGCTACTGCACAGCTGAGTGCTGGAAGGAAAGGAGGAAAGTTGCCAGAAGTTGACGGACAAGCATGTAATAATTGGACTTTCGATTCCACTGCAATAATAGAGTCATGAAGTCTCATGTTGCCAGGTACGCTCTCCTTTAGACAGGTGAGGAAATGAAGGTATGGAATGTGTATTTTTTCCAGGTCACCCTTTATGCCTGTAACACATTGGCTTGACAACCAGACCACAAAGCTCACTGGATAAATGTGGTAAAAAATAGTCTTGAGAGGTAAACTGCAGCTGCTCTGACAAGAAAGAGAACAGTTTCAGCAACAGCCTCACGGTGCCTCAGTGCACTTTATACACGTCTCTACAACCACTGTTGGCACCAAAAGGCACAAAATCAGGTGAACAGCTCGTCATCCCTCTCTCCTCTATGAAAATTTCAGTCCAAACTCATATTTTCCATTCCCTTGATGATGTTATGGGCATCATTAAGCTTTTGGGGGTAGGCAAGGAAGGGGGAAGAGTAACCTGATTCAGAAAAGTCTAGCTCAGTTTAGATGCAAATATAGAATAATATAGAATATAAGAAAAATATAGAATAAAGAATAAAAAAATAAAATATAGAATATAGAAAAATATAGAATAAGAGACTTTTTAAAGCAGCAGTCACAAAACTTAGAAGAAACACCAAAAAGTTAAGAGAAAAATGTTTGTTTCCCCTCTTCATTTGTTATATTTTAAAATTTTAAGGAGAATATGATAAAAGGAATGACAAAAGTTTAGTTCCTTTTTTTTTGTTCTAACTGAAAAGATGATTCAATGAGTTTTCATTATATATTCATTTATCTTTATGAGGGAATTTCTCCCAAGAGACCAAGACAAGCTTCTCAAAGCTGTTCTAGTATAATACAGAATGAATAAATTAACAAATTAACTTCAACAGTTTTCAAGGCAGATCCACATTCTGCCCACAGATATTCATGTTCAGTTCTCAGCAACATCAGCAGGCGTTGCCCACACATGACAATCATTAGCCTCTACAAACCTGAGAAATAACTGACACCCAGCTCACAGGGAACAACAACCAACACATCAACTGCATGCACACGCACCTGACAGCACACAAGCGAGTACTCACAAGCACCACTAGTAAAAAAGACCAAAGTATTACTCTCACTGTGAGAATGATGAAAAAATAAATCAGTATAATGTAGGTAATTCTGGAAGGTCAAAATCACTACTTGAAGCAGAGTTGCCAACCGGAGGAATATGGAGCTAACAGGACTATATTCATTTTAAATATAAAATTAGAACAAGGTTATCTTTTCAAGTGTCTAGAAAAAGGCATGAAATCCCAGTGGGTCCCACTCCCTATTCTGGCCCAAGATAATTACTAAGAAGAAGCTGGAATGTTTTATCTGGAATTTCTTCTGAACAGCATGACTGCCCACAAGAATTTTGTTCTTACTATGGTTCTGAGGATACAATATCATAACTTCTTAAAAAAAACTGCTTAGCAGTTAACAGTTAGCATACAGAGCTTTGCTGATCATATACAAACACATTAATCTCATATGTGATGTAAAATTTATGTATAGATAGACATTGCACAGCATCCAGGTAATCAAACTACATTTAGAATTAATTCTTAGTGCTGAATATTTTATTGCCACATCATTGCCTGGAGTCAGACTCAACAATTTTTGTGGGTCCCCTCCAACTCAGGATATTCTATGAGTCTACAAAAACCACCAAAATCACCTGCATGTTTATACTGGGTCCACCTGGGATGAAGCTAACTTTCCCTGCAGCGGCCCGTACAGTGCTGCGCTCTGCACTAGAGCAGCTAGAACAGCATCGGTGTCACACCAGTGCTTTGTCTATTGCTGAACAATATTGGCATAGCATCAGGACTCCCTCCAAACCCCCAGAGCCAGTAGGCCCCACGTGGGCAAGAGGTGGGGAGGACAGCTGACCTAAACCAACCAAAGGGATATTCCATACCCTATGGTGTTACACTCAGCAATAAAAGGTGGGAAAGGGGAAGCTCTTGTTAGGAAGATGTCTGTTCTCCCAAACAACCACTAGGCATATTGAGGCCCTGCTTCCCAGGATGTGGCTGAACATCGCTCATTGATGGGAAGTTGAGAATAATATTTTTCCTTCTCTCTCTGTGTTTCTGTGCAGCCTTTGGTTGGTTGGTTGGTTGTTTTTTTCCCCTCTTCCTTTTCCCTTTATTTAAATTGTCTTTATCTCAACCTATGAGTCTTCTATTTTTTTCTTTCCAGCATACTTTCTTCTTCCCCCCTTCTTCTGAGGAGGGGGATTGAGAGAGAGGTTGTGGTGGAGTTTAGCTGCCCAGCAGGGTAAAACCACCACAATTTTTTCAAGTTTTACTTCAGACTTACAAATACACAGAAGAGGAGGAAGCAAACTGCCGTGACCCAAATCAGTTATTTCTTGAAAAACTTCTCAGCATTTCTTGCATCACTCAAGAGCAGCACTAGGACGTTTTTTGGGAGCTAACAACCAGCTGAGCGGAATGGAAACCTGAGACAGCAGACAAAATATTCACTAGTTTACGAGCTGCCATGAAGTGCATCTCTGGTACTTTACATTTTTTACTATTACATACAATGACAGCAATGGATTATTATGAACATGTGCAGGACAAAGTTAAACTACATGTTTAATAGCCAGTGATATTTACATACCAAGGCCTTGTTGCTTCAAATATCCATGGGTATGTTCTACAGCTTTGCTTCAGTTCAGTATTGTATTTGAAATACAAAACAGAGCATGTCCATGAAATAGACAAAGGTCGAGATTAATTCAAAATTTTTGTTTTAAAAGTTCTCAGTCTGACACAAGCCATTTGCACAAAAGTCACTACAGGAGTTTCTTCTGTGCATAAGTTACCAGGACACCATGACTGCCACCAACTTGCTCTGTTGCCAAAAGAGAGTTTATACATGTTTATCTCCTCCCCCCTAAAGCTGCAGTCCTGCTGTATGTCATTTTGACTAACAGGCAGTAGAGACGTCACACTGGCAGGCCCTCACCCAGCACTCATTAGTGTTTTCTTTGCTCATTTTCAAGTGGAAATGGCTGTTACAATTACTACCACCCAGACAGATGTTGCAGTCACTTTCGCTAACAACAGAATGATATCATGAACACCTACTTTTCAGCAGAAGAATGTCACTTGCAATGCAATATTCCTTCCTTCAGAGGAAATCATCTATCTCTGTTTAGTGGTTAATAGGTTTTTGGCTGTAGAGCCCCTCTGGTCATGACAGGCTAGCAGTAGGAGTGTTGCAGGTCTGACACGCAGGAGCTACAGCAATAACACTTCCCCCTTGCAAATAAAAGCCTTCTGTCTGAGAGATGGTAGCATCCAGTTGCTGCATGGGTTTGGACATTTTAAATGAAAATTCCACCCCATGGACAAGCTTTATCCTAACTGAATTGCAAATTATATCAGCACTGAGTGCCAGCTGGTATTGTTTCTCTGTAGTTTCCCTTCAGTTTCCCTCTCCCCCCTCCTCAATTAATACAACAATATTCATGACCTGTCGTGTCTTACTGCTTAATTATGTACTTTGTGGAACAAAGCTTTAAAAATGAGACTATCAGGCTGGAGGGGGGGAGGGGGAAGAACAGGACAACCAGATGTGCAAAGAGAGAGGGGAAAACAAAGGGCATTTTGAAAGGGAAGTGAGAGAATTAGGATTTGTATGGTGATGAAAGGAAGGGGAGACAAACAGAACAAGGAGATGCACAGAAGACGTATTAGTTCAGTCACGATATATATATATATATATATAAATATGCTGTATTAAATAATGCATCCTGCAGTTACCTAATATGATTTAAAAAATGCTTGGAGCTAAGATCTCAAACCACTCCCATTTCATTATGTAATAGACACAATTCCTGGTGACAGAGAAAGAATGCTGTATTATTTTGGCAAATCTAGAAAAAAAAACAGCTGAATATATATTGGCAAATCTTGTGTTAAAAGGTATATTTTACATGGGATAATTAATTTACACTAAAAGATATTATGAAGAACTGCTGCACAGTTATGCAACACGGTCATAGTAACCAAGACAGTTTTTCACACTTCCATTTTCTTCATCTAAACTTTCTTTCTTTATCCAGTATACTGCTGAATTTATTTTGCATATTTAGTCAACTGAAGAAACTTAATCAATGAAACTGACTGGTTTGAAACTGACAGTTTAAAGCATTGAAAATAAGACTTTTTCAAAAGCCTTTAGGTTCACTGTACTCCTAAAATATCCTTGCAAAAATAATTACTGACAGTTCCAAGTATACTATATTTTGCCACATTAAAATATTTTGTACCAAAAATGAGAGAGGGAAGGAAGGAGATTTCTCATTACAGTAGGAGTCAAAAAGCCATGCCCAAACAGTTGAACAGGGGGCCTGACTCAAGACTGTAGAGCCCCTCCCATCCCCACTAATCCCAATTTCACAGCATCACTTCAGTATCCAGAGTGGCCATAGGGAAGGTTAAACTTTTCCATTTTTCCTATTTGTACCAAAATCTGTAGAGTCTAACTGTTGTCCCCTACTATTGCAGACTAACAATAGGGCACCAGTAGGAATAGGGCATCATTACGTTTTCCAATAAACCTTGGAGGAAAAAAGAATAATTGAATGGTCCCACTGTGCTTTACAATTTTGAAAATCCTTTATCCAGCTGCAATAATTTCAGGTTTTAAGAGCGATCTGGTAGAAAAGCTATCCATTTAAATATTCATAACAGGGATACGAGGGTGATGATCATGACACAATTGGTTCTCAGAATTACTGTGTAGGCAGTCATCCTCATCCCCCTATATGGGAGCTGAGAATGTTGTATTCCACATCCACTCGAACCATATTGGTAAAAATATTTTGTAGGAAAAATTTTGCTCACTACTGATCTACCTCTTCTGGTCTCATGAATCATGTAAAATAGTCTTCAAATATTATTTGCTGAAGTTGATTCTGCTATATTGAATGTAGACAGAGAGGAGTACTTTCCACGAGTCTCTTGCTGGTACTAATCACAGAAAAGAGCACCTTTAAAAATGCAAGTGAAGATTTTAAGACAATTTGTAAAAACAAATAATATTCTCTTTGGACAACAGTTAACAGAAGCAGCAGTTCTCTTAGAGGTAAAGCAACGATGGCCTCCATATTTTGTAGCAGAAGCCACAGAGCTCAATAACAGAAAGAAAACTCAAAAAGAACTCGTTTACTTGCCCCCATTTTAATAACCTCCAGCTTGAAGTCACTGAACTTTGCATAAGTCACAGTTTATTCAAGTGAAAGTTGTTTCATCACTCCTTCTTCAGATTGTTTGAATTCAGATTAAGAGTTACACATCCTTTATCCACATGGAGAGAAAGCAAATTTTCTTCTGATTTATTTACTTTATTTTTATTACCTAAATGTCTTTGTGAAGTTCAATACTTTAAATACTTAATGTAACATAACATGAAGGGAGGGGGGGAACACAAAATTTGACACAAATTTCATCTGAGTTTTTTCAAAAAAGGGAATACTGACCATTAAACCGACCACTAACAGAAGTGAGAAAGATTTTCTATGTGTTCTGTGCAAAATTCAGGCTAAGTTTGTGAGCCGAGAATGCCAGACTACTATGAATTTTGCAGAGCCCACTGCTTTACACCTTGTCCTTCTCAAGCTCTGCTGAAACACAGCTCCTGGTCAGTTTTTCAGCTGTATAATTAAAAGCAAAAATGTAGTCTGAGCATCAAATGCCATTTGACTAATCCTGCCAAAAACAGCTTAATTTAATAGGTTGTCAAATGCTTTAATCCATGCTGTGTTTTATAGATGGACACTTGGATGGAAACTTGCACGCTCAAGAACACAACGTACAAAAAAAATACAGAAACAAAATAGCCCTTTTGCCCACAAATTACTGCCATGACAACATTTTAAATCCAAGGGGATATAAGCACAAAGAAAGAACTGCCCCAGAGACTGCAACTACTTTATAAAGTTCTAACTAAAGAATTCATTTTCAACAAGACATTCCCATTGCTTATTCTTTTGGTTTTAAAAATAGTTCCCGCAGTACAATATACCCAACTGCATATCAGACTTTCATACGTCAAAAGGACATACTCAACAAATTAAATCAATGTGCACCGGACACAACTAAGTTTTCCAGCTTTTTCATTCACAGTGTAAGCTTTAACTCACATTTAACTTAGTCAGCCAAATACGCGTATGACACCTAGTTTCAGGGCTCTATTATGTCAACAAGAAAAATAATTTCATAGTAAAG